>NC_142867.1:233211250-233374166 GCF_051225735.1 Oryctolagus cuniculus | reverse complement strand
CCCCGACCTCTGACCCAGTGCAGTGACCCGCGCCACTCCCCCGACCTGAGCGCGTCACCTGGGAGCAGCTGGATGTTCTTGGAGGCCTCGAAAGGGGCCCCGTCCTTCATCCAGGTGATGTTGGGGGCAGGGAAGGCCAGCGCCTCGCAGATCAGAGAGATGGGGTTGTTGACGGTCACGGTCACCTCCTCGTCTGCGCCGTCCTCGGTCACTCCCAGGATGGTGGGAACCACTGTGGCGGGCAGGGGGGCCCTCGTGTACACAGATTCCCAACCCTGGTCCCAAGGACCAGGCGAGCCCCGGAACGCGGCGCTCAGCCTCAGTGCTGCTGTGATTTGAGGCTCAGAGAGGCCTACGCCCCGTACGGTCAGACCGGAATTCAGGCCTGGGTGACCCAGGGCCCGCCTTGCCCACCACGAGCAACGCCGTGAGGGGAAGCAGAGTCGTTTCTGCCTCCCTCCCCCCAGCAGCTGCCCCGCACCTGGCCTTTCTCTCGGGCCACCGGAGCCTTCTCATTTCTGACAGTCCCCTTAGCGAGCCACCCTGAGCTGGGGCGAGGGGCGGGGCTTCCAAGGTCTCCCTGAGTCCCTGCAGCCCCCCCTCCCCCCCACTGCTAGCGCCAGCATCTTCAGAAATAAAGTTTCACAAACTGCCCGCACTCGCCTTACAGGATGGGTTCTCGCGAGACAGCCCATGGCGCGTATGTGTGGCCCAGCCCGAGGCACATCCTCTGAGCCTCAGAATGTCACGGGTGACATGGGGACGAGCACATCTCCCCACTCCCGCGGCCAAACGCGAGGCCCGTGCAGGACACAGGTGCAGGGACGGCGGTGGCTGTCCTGGCCCTCGCGGAAGTGGAGGGGGAAGAGCAGGTGCACCTGCAAGTCACCGTCACCTTGGCTCTCCCTGCCCGCAGCACCCGAGTGGCCGGCGGAGCCCCAGACTCACCCAGGACGCTAAGCTGGATGTGCCTGGTCTTCTCCCCCACAGCATTGGCTGCGACACAGGAGTAGTGGCCGGCACTGGACAGGTTGGCCTGGGGCACCTGTAGGAGGGCTCCATCTGGGGAGATGTGCTGGGCGTCTCCACTAGCCAGGGGCCGGCCGTCTTTGAACCACGTGATTGTGGGCTGGGGGAAGCCTGTGGCAGAGACCAGGAGACAGCTCAGCAGCTCTGACCTGGCCAGCCCAGGGGTCAGAGGTGGCTCACAGACAGGGTGGGGATATGCATTTTCCATCTGGTCCACGCAGAGCAGGACGCAGCAGCAGCCACCAGGCATGGCCTGGGCCCTGTATCTGTGATCTGATTGCCTTCTCTTCACTGAGTGGGCAACGAACAGGCAAGAAGGAGAGGCAAGTCATCCCTTCACCCACCCACCCATCAACTCTTCCACTCACCCACCCATCATCTATCCATATGTTCATCCACCCATCTGCTCCCCCATTCATTTATTCATCCATCCACCCACCCACCCATCCATCCACTTATCCATCTACCCACTCACCCATCCACCCACCTATCCATTCATCAACCCCTCCATCCACCCACCCAACTCCGATCACCTATCCACCCATCCACCTAACCATCCATCCATTCACCCATCCGTCCACTCACCTATTCATCTATCCACCCATCCATCCATGCATGCACCCATCCATCCACCCACCATCTTCCCGTCTATTGCCCTGTTCATTCATCTACCCACTTACCCACCACCCGCCCAGCCGCCATCCTTCAGCCTACCAGCATGAATGGGTGTGTACTCCACCAAGCACTGGGGGAACTATGGTGACAAGGTATCCCCTGGGTCCTCAAGGGGTTCAGACCTCATAAGGCCACTCTGGTCCCCTTGGTCAGATCCCCTGTGGGGGTGAGTGGGGGTCGCCCACTGGGCCTGAGGGGACAGCCAGAGATTCCCTGTGGATCCACAGTTAGGGGAGGACGGGGAAGTGTGAAGATGAGCTGGGAGGTATCACATCCAAGGGAAAGGGCCCTCAGCGGGGAGCAGCAGGGAGCAGTGGGGCTGGGGCAGGTGCGCTGGGTTCCGAGGCCCCCCCGCTCCGGCCACCGCACTGGGTGGCTCTTACCTGAGGCGTTGCACGCCAGGTGGGCAGGCTGTCCCTCGGGGACCCTGATCACTTCCTCCTGGCCCTCGTTCTCAATGCTGGGAGGCACTGGGGAAGCAGGAGACGGATGGCACTGACCAGGTTGCACCGTCACAGGGCAAGGAGCCGAAGGCCCAGGGCTCCTCATTTCCATCTCATGTGCCTCCGTCTCCCTCTCCTCGTGAGTGGGAGGCAGTGTGGAGGGGGTTGAAAATTACCTCCCTCCTTCCACTCTGGCTGAGTCCCCAGTGTTTCTGGGAAGTTCTATGGCAGCCTCAGACCTGGGGTTTCTGATGAGGCCAAGAAGTCCTGGCCTCCCCCTCCCCCTCCCTGTGCCAGGACCCCTGTGATGGCCCTGCCCCCAGGAGCTGCCAGGCAGGAGGGCAAAACTCGTGGGGCTCCCTAGAGAAGGGGCTGTCACGCACCCAGCACCTCCACGCTGAAGTTCCTCCGCGCCTCCCCCACTTCGTTGCTGGCCAGGCACGAGTAGAGGCCTCCGTCTTGCTCCTGGGCCTGAGCCACCCTCAGCATCCAGCCACCTGGGGACAGAGCGGTGTGGGCACAGCTGTAGGCAGCCCCTGGGCCCACGTGGAGCCCAGGCTGCCGCCAGGCAGAGCACAACGTGCACTATAGCGGATGTGTCCATGTCTGCCTCTCAATGTCCCATTCCTCAGCTAGGCAAACTGAGGCCGAGGAGGGTAAACAAATGGATGGAACCATCTGGACATGGGACACGCACCAGAGAGAACTTGAGGACCCTGTCCTAGCAAGAAAGACCGACGACCTCACCGGCTCTCAGGATTGGCTGGATCTAAAGGGACAGCAGTGAGCAAGGCAGTCCTGCCCAGTTCAGACCTCCACTCTCTCTGATGGTCAAAGTCCTTCCCTCAGAAGAACCAAGGTCACCTAAGATCACTTGGGGAGGGCAGACACACAGGACACACCCTCACTGTTGCTCCTGCTCCCAGGACAGACATCACTAATCGATTGCCACGCTCCTTTCTGCTGGACCCAAATGCAGTCTCTGAATCTGCGTCTGCATATGCACCTGGCAGCCCCTGGTGAGTGCTCCGAAGTGATGCACACGGGGACATGTGGTTGCCACCCACCACGGGCCATGGGAACAACCTCCATTCATCAGCCCTCCCATGCACCCTCCCGCCCACCCGCCCACCACCTATCCATTATCCATGAGCCTTGCGGGGCCTTGAGGGCCTCTGAGATCCTAGTTTGGGCCTAGTTTCCCTATGTGGGTACCAGCAGGAACCATCCCAAACCAATCTTGTGAGGAGGATGACAATTCACAGAATCTGCTGAGGTCAGCATTTCCAAGCTTCTTGACTGCTCAGTGCACAGATGCCAAGGGGACTTTTTTTCTGGTGCAGGACTTGTCAGACCTTTACCAAGCAAACGTTCACCGCGGGTCTCTAGGAGGGCACCCCAGCAGGAAGCCTCAGTCCATTCCGCCACCCCTCCCCTCAGGGAGCACCTCTCCTGGCCAGTGCGTGCCTGACTCCCAGGACGCAGCCCCGGCTGCCACCTCACCTGCCAGCAGGTAGGTGTCCCCCCCAGGGCTGAGGGGCTCCTCCTCTCGGAACCAGCGGACCACAGGGGGCGGGACCCCCGCGGCCTCACAGAGCAGCGTCAAGGGACTGTGCAAGGCTGTGGTGACGTTGGTCAGAGGGTCCGCGTCTCCCACGAGCTCGGGGGGCACTGGGCACAGGGAGGAATCAGCAGTCAGGACCAACCGGGGCTGTGTGCTCCCTCCCGGGCCCCCACCTCCCCCGGGGCAGGGTCTCAGGAGCCGGGTCTCTGATCAGAGCTGCCCCACGGAAGCGGTGGCCCCTAGGAGGCCAGAAGGGTGGCCACAGGCTGGGCCTCAGTTTCCCTAAACCTTCGGCGGGAGGCTGGGAAGACGCGACACGAGCGCACAGGAAGCACTCAGCCCAGTGCCTGTGAGCAAGTGTGGAGCAGAGGGGCCCGGATTCAGCCAGGAGTCCACACGTGGCACACAGTGGCCACGCCACAGGTGTGAGGGCCCCTGGTCAGAAAGGGGCCACACCCCACCCAGTGGGACGACGGGGCAAGGCTGGGGACCCCTGGGAGGCGGGCCTCCCTAAACAGACCCCTGCCCGCCCATCCCACCCTCTCTCTCCCCACCCTCTGCCTCCACCTGGGTGACACTCTGCAGCCCCCACTCTGCCTGGCACACTCTGCAGCCATCTAACTCCCGCCCAGCCTTGGCAGTTCTGCTCAAAGGCCACCTCCTCCAGGAGGCTGCCCTGATCTCTCATGACAGTGTTCAAGGTCACTCTGGTCTCTCAGGCCCAGCACATTGCCAGCCATGAAGAACAGAGACTGTCAGGAACAGAGAGGGGAACAGAAAACATGGGAGGGAGTAGGGAGAAAGCGGTGGGGGCATTCGGGCTATCTGGGCCAGTCCTGACTTGAGAGCAGTGTTGGTGGCTTCCCAGGGCAGCAGCTCTCCTTGAGCCTTGGCTCCGGGTGGAACAAGGGGCGGCGTCTGGAGACTGAACAGGCCCTGCCCGCCGCAGCACTGCCGGTCCTCACCCAGCACAGAGAGCGTGAACCTCCTCTCGGCCCTCCCGGCCGTGTTCTCAGCCACGCAGGTGTAGTGTCCGGCATGGGCGGCCTGTGCCCGCGCCACGTGCAGGCTCTGACCCTGGTTCCGAAGCTGCAGGCCAGGCTCAGCCCCCACAGGCTGGCCGGCCCGCTCCCATGTGACCGTGGGCGGGGGTTTCCCGGTGGCGTTGCATTCCAGCGTGGCCTCCCCGTCCTGGACCACGGAGACCTGCGCGTGCAGCTCCTGGGGGGCAGCGATCCGAGGGGGAACTGGGCAGGGGGAGAAGCGCATCAGGGAGAGAGGCCGGGGCTGCGGGTACCACGCACGCTCTGGGCGCCCGGTGCCGGGCCGGCATCCCCAGAGGCCTGTGTTGCTGGCTGTGTGACCTGGCCAGGTGACCTCACGCTCTGGGCCTTTCCCCAGCTGGTGACAGGGCCCTCTGCCGGGAGTCCTGGCCCTGCATGTGGGGAGCAGGCACCCGGCACAGCCCCGGCTGGGGGTGGGGACTGTCCCCGGGGGGACTTGACCGTGTTCGCTCAGCTTTGTTTCCTAGCACCATCTTTACCAGCCAAGACGCTGGACTTCACCACTGCAGGCGCAGCAGGTGGAGATGCAAGCCCCCACTGGACACGAGGCACTCCGAACTTCCCGCGAAGGGGAACTAGAAGTTTCTTTTGGTGCAAAAAAGATTGAAATCCAGACACAGTGCTCTCACAACACCTATTTTCCATGAACTTTTTGCGTTCCTTGCTTATGTGTGGATTTTAATTTGTTTTGCACCAAAATAAGCTGACCTTCTAATTTCATTGTTATGCAAGTTTTTGAAGTGCAGTCGCATGATGGACACTTCTTGCATCTCCAGGGCCACTGGGGTACGCGGACACCTGGCGTGGGTCCCCTCGCCCTGCCTGGGGGAGGAGCCACGAGAAGCTGATAGGGAGGGGCAGTTGCCACCAGGGAACAGGAAGGGCACTCAGCCTCGGCTTCCCTGCCTTGCTCAGGTCTGGGGGGGGGGGTCTGCCCGGCCGGCCCACCCTCGCCTGCCCTCCTGCCCCAGCCCTGCTCACCGTGCACCTCCACCTGCAGGTCCCGGCTGCTGTTCCCGGCCACGTTGCTGCACTCACAGGTGTAGGTCCCCTCCTGGTCTTGCTGGACCTGCCCCAGGTACAGCAGCCTCCCCACAGCAGACACCTGCTCGAGGCCAGGCCCCTCCCCAGGCAGCAGCTGACCTGGGGGCGTTGAGAAAGAAGCCCCTGGTCCAGGGCGCTTGCAGGGGCTCGAGGGCCTCCTACCCATTCTTTGCCAGCTCCTGCTCAGCTGTCAGGCATCCATCTGGACATCACCTCCTCCAGGAAGCCTCCCCCAAGTGCCACAGCTGATCCTGGCACCCTCTGAGCCCCCACCCACCTTCACCCCGAGCCTCTCCCATCTCAGTCCTGCCTGCAGGTACACCGTCTGCCCCCCCCGCGGCCTGGGCCTTGGGCACCAGCCTCTGCCGCAGCTCTCCCTGGGGTCCTCAGAGGCTCCCCAGGGCTTGGTGGCAGTTAATGACTCACTGGTCTCTCCCTGCAATGGCGGCCTGAGGGAGATCAGACCGCAGGAGCACCTGGCAGCTGGAAGAGCCTGTGGCGGGGGTGACTGACGCCTGCACCTGCTCACCAAGGAACAGAACGGCAGAGGAGGGCTTGGGGCCATCTGACAATGGGCCTGCCCTCCACCCTCTCCTCTCTGCCCTCAGCCTGCCCGGCCCTCGCCTCTGTGTGCCACACTCGGCCCCTCCTGCCCCTCAGGGGGCCCCCAACAGAACTCAGTGCAATGCCCCTAGAGCCTCCCATCCCTCCCTGGCAGGCCCTCATCTCCAAGGCGTCCCTGGCCCTTGGCTTCTCCCACTCCCCCACCCCACAGGTCAGGACATCCTGCCGGCCCCACCTGGAGTGACTTCCAGGTCCCGCCCCTCTCACCACCTCCTGGCACCCCCTCCCCACCCCCCAGGCCAGGCAGCCAGCATCTCTCGCGGAGGTCCCGCACGAGCCCCTCTCTGGCTGCTGCCCATGGCCTATTCTCAGCACAGCTGGTCCTGCTAGAGCATGAGCTGGACTGTGCCCTCCTGGGGCCTGGACCCACCAGTGGCCCCGTCTTATTCCAGATAAAAGCCAGGCTCACTAGGCTAATCCTCTGCCTGCGGCACCAGCACACCCGGTTCTAGTCCCGGTCGGGGCACGAGATTCTGTCCTGGTTGCCCCTCTTTCAGGCCAGCTCTCTGCTGTGGCCCAGGAGTGCAGTGGAGGATGGCCCAAGTGCTTGGGCCCTGCACCCCAAGGGAGACCAGGATAAGCACCTGGCTCCTGCCTTCAGATCAGCGCGGTGCGCCGGCCGCAGCACGCCAGCCGCAGTGGCCATTGGAGGGTGAACCAACGGCAAAAGGAAGACCTTTCTCTCTGTCTCTCTCTTTCTCACTGTCCACTCTGCCTGTAAAAAAAAAAAAAAAAAAAAAAAAAAAAAAAAGAGCCAAGAGGCTGGCGCTGTGGCATAGGAGACGAAGCCTCTGCCTGCAGCACTGGCATCCCATGTGGGCACCAGTTCGAGTCCCGGCTGCTCCTCTTCTAATCCAGTTCTCTGCTTATGGCATAGGAAAGCAGTAGAAGATGGCCCAAGTCCTTAGGACCCTGCACCCACGTGGGAGACCTGGAAGAAGCTCCTGGCTCTGGATTCAGATTGGCCCAGCCCTGGCCATTGCAGCCACTAGGGGCGTGAGCCAGCAGATGGAACATTCTCTCTCTCTCTCTCTCTCTCTCTCTCTCTCTCTCTCTCTATCTCCCCCTCTCTGTCTGTAACCCTGCCTCTCAAATAAAATCTTTGGAGAAAAAAAAAAAAAGCCCAAATCCTTACAACAGTCTCTGGTCCAGCCCCCTTCCCTCTGCTGACCCCTCCCCCTTCTGTCCCCCTTGCTCCCGTCCCATGGCCTCTGCTCTGCCTCACTCGTGCTTGGCTCATTCCTGTCCCAGGGCCTTTGCACCTACCATCCCCACACCACACCTGCAACATTCTCACGTCCATCCCTGTCCTCTGAGACTGCCTGGCCGCACATGGTGGCCGCCCACCTCGAAACCACACGGCCACCCAGCGGGCCTTCCCCGCGCTGGTTTTACTTTCCCCCAGAGGCCGAGTCGCCAACTCACTTTGTCTGTCGTCTCGCCCCCAACTCTGAGTGCTGGCGTCACACTGCTTTGCCCCCTGCTGCACTCCCAGTGCCGAGAACAGGGCCCCACACAGAAGGCTCTCGCTAAATCTGGGTTCGGTGGATTCGTAAGATTAATTGAGTGCCTGCTTTGTACCAGCACTGAACTGGAAGTGAGCGGGGCTCACAGACACATGGAGGACTACGCTGGGTGACACAGCGAGGTCCTGCCCCAGCCTGGAGTCAGGGAGGGCTTCGGCGGGGGGGGGGGGGTCCTCTGAAGGGAGGCCTGCAGCTCCTGCTGACTGGGAGGGGTCCTGCAGGTAGGGCCCCAAGCAGAGAGGACCGAGGAAAGCACTCTGTGGGCAGCACCCTCACCCCTACGGCCACGAGCCCACCTGGCTCAGAGGGACTTGGGGGTGGGAGCAGCCCCCTCCAGCTGGGGGTAAGGCAGGTGGGTGAGGGCAAAATCCTACCGTCCTTCCTCCAGGAGATCTTGGGGAAGGGGACGCCCCAACACTCGCAGGACAGCCTGGCGGGGTGCCCCTCGCTCACGGTCAGGGTCAGCGGCTCGCGGGAGGGGAACACAGGAGCCACTGCGTCAGAGCAGAGGAGGGGTGGTGAGGATGGAGCGGGGTCCCCAGCCTCTGGGTGTGAGGGCCGGCCCAGGCAGGGCAGCCCAGGGCCCCTGGGAGGGCTCACCCCAGACGTTCAGGTTGAAGTGCTTCTCTGAGCGGCCTGCCTGGTTCAGAGCCTCACAGGTGTAGCGGCCTGCGTCCCCCACCTGCGCTGCGTCCACCTGGCCAAGAGCAAAGGCAGCCGTCGGCGGGGGCAGTGCAGAGAAGGGATTGCCCAGGACAGACCCTGGGGTCCCCAGGTTGCCCCACAGCCCCGCTGAGCGCCTCCCCCACTAACCACACCAGGAGGTTTCCAGAGGCGGCACCTGCCACGGGCCTGGCATGGGACGCAGTCACACCACAGCCCAGACCTTCCCAAGGGTGGCCACGTGGCCAGGTCAGCACCAATTGGCCTCGGCCTGCTCTCAGTCTCTGTACAGCACAGCAGGCCAGGCCAGGCCAGGCCAGGGGGGAAAATAGAGGGAGACAGTGGGGTGCAGGGG
This sequence comes from Oryctolagus cuniculus, assembly GCF_051225735.1. Lineage (NCBI taxonomy): Eukaryota > Metazoa > Chordata > Mammalia > Lagomorpha > Leporidae > Oryctolagus > Oryctolagus cuniculus. The sequence goes on along the minus strand of NC_142867.1, from coordinate 233,365,179 downwards.
GCAGATGGAGGCGCAGGGCGGCAGGGCTGGGCTGTGACTGAAGGGAGGGGAGGGGAAGCTGCGTGGCCACGCCCCGGTCAGGAGTCACACCACAAGGTGTGGCGGGGTGGGGAAGGAGGTGACGCTGGGCTGTCGTCAGGGGCCCCGAGGGCTCTGTCTGGGGGCTCTGCTCCTGGTCAAAGGGGAGAGCTTGCAGGTCACAGACCGGATGCTCCTGGGGGAGCCACAGGCCAGGGCAGCTCTGCCCCATGAGCCGGCTGGGTGGCCGCATACCTCCAGCAAGGCCTGGTCCTCCAGGAGGCGGATGCCGGGTCGCAGTGCCAGGGGCCGCCCGTCTTTCCACCAGCTCAGCACGGGTGGGGGCACGGCGCGGCTCCGGCACGCCAGGACTACCGACTCGCCAGCCATGACCGACACGTTCAGCTCTTCTCCCAGGATGCTCGGGGGCACTGTGGGAAGGGGCAGGAAGGGCTCTCTCAGGCATGGGGGTAGGGGCAGCGGGACCGCCTGGGAGCAGACACCAGCGGTGAGGAGTCGCCTTGAAGATGGGGGCCGCCCCAGGGCCTCCACCCCCTTCCCACCGCTCAACCTCCACAGTCCTGCTTCAACAGGAGACCCCCAAAAATGAGTCCGCACGCCCTGGGGGGGCACCGTCCCAGAGCTCTGACAGATGTCGTCCTAGGGGTGACAGGGGCAGGAGCTCAGGCACCCTCGGGAGTAGGTAGGGTACACATTGGCAGGGAGGCTTCCCCGCCTGGCGCTCACCGTGGACTTGCAGCGTGACATCTCGGCGGTCCTCGCCCACGGCGCTCACAGCCACGCAGGAGTAGCTGCCAGAGTCAGAGGCCCGGGCGCTGGCCAAGGTGAGGACTCGGCCCCCTGGGAAGACCTGTGCCCCAGACGGAAGCCCCTTCCCTTAGACGGAATGTCCCTCATAGCACACCACAGGGGACAGCACCCTCCACAACTGTTCCAGAGCCCCCGTGCCCCCCACGAGGCAGAAGAGCCGTGAGCTGCACAGGGCGAGACCCGTCCACCACGGGGCCACGACACGGGGCCAGTGAGTGGCGAAACGTGGCCAGCCTGCACAGTCGCAGGCCCAAGGTGTAAAACACACTACTTATTTCAATGAGTGAGCCCCACAGAACGTAAAAGTCTCACTAATCATTTTTAATTGATCGTGTGATGAAATAAACGACTTTGGCTACACTGGATTAACTAACGTGTGTTACTGAATGGATTTCGCCATTTCCCCACTTGCTCTAATGTGGCTATGATGCTCCTGGCTGGCACTGGGGCTGGGCGGCTCTTCTGCCCGCCCCACCCCGCCCCCGCCCACGGTCCCAGGCCGTCTCTGCTTCTCCCACACCCTTAGCTCCCAGGCCCTGACCTCTCTCCCAGCACACCTGCAGGAGGCAGCAGGGAGGTGAGCCAACTGACCTGGAGGCCAGGGGTCCCTGCAGTGGACACAGGGTTTCCATCCTTCAACCACATCAGTGTGGGGCTGGGGGCACCGGTGGCGTCGCAGGTCAGCCGCACGGGGGTGTTGAGCAGCACGGGGCCTGGCAGGCTGGGCGGCAGGGTGATTCGCGGAGGCACTGCAGGGTGGGGAGGCACGGGGCACAGGCTCAGCCTCAGTGGGCAAAGCAGGCAGGACCCCTGGCTGGGCAAGCCCCCAGGAGTGCAGTCAGAGAGCCACGTGCAGGACCAGCCATCCTGACACAGGTAGCCACTGCACACTTCACAGGCTACTCATATCATTCGCCCAACATTGCCACGAGGTTTGGGAAACAGGCTCACCGAGGGGCGGTCACCTGCCCAGCGTGGGCCAGCTAGGAAGCAACAGAGACAGCACTTGAACTTGGGCCTCGAGTCAGCAGATTACAGGGAGGAAGTGCCGAGGGCCCTCTCAACCCAGAGGTCAGAAAAAATCATCAACTCAAAGACAGCCCGTACTGGGCAGGAAGTGGTCAGGAGACCCCACTGCGGCGGCGGGCATGAGCCATGCTGCCCTGAGGCCCAGGCCCCTGCCCGCTACCCTTGAATTTCAGACGAGGACCTGACCTCTCCTGTGGCCCGACTGCCCAGCCTCCCCATGGCCACCAGCAGCACTCTGGCCCTCCTCTTGTTCTGTGAGCTCCACGCCCCAGCCTCCTTCCAGCCTCTAAGTCCCCAGGTCTCGGCAGCCGCAGGCCCCGGTGGAGGTCTCAGCTCGGGGTACCCAGCTCAGTACCCCAGTGATAGGCACTCGGTTGCACCTCACATTAGGGATAACGATTGAGTTCCTGTCTCTGACACTAGACTGAACGCTCCTGGGTCTGTCTGGTGTAGGACTGCAGCCCAGAGTCTGCCGAGAGCATGAACTCAGTAAGTGTGGTTGGACAGAAGACGGCTATTTGCAGGGATGGGTGTTTGATGGATGCGTGGATGGGTGGGCGGGTGGATGGGTGGATGGATGATGGTTGAGTGACTGGAAGGACGAGTGGGCGGATGGATGGACAGATGGATGGGTAGTGGATGGTTGGATAGGTGGGTGGGTGGGCAGCGGATTGGAAGGTCATGCGGTTGGATCAATCAATAGATAGTGGAAGGATGAGTGGGTGGGTGGATGGGTGGATGATGGCTGGGTGGCTGGATGGAGGGGTGGACGATGGCTGGGTGGCTGGATGGAGGGGTGGATGATGGTTGGGTGGTTGGATGGAGGGGTGGATGGATGGATGAGTGGGTGAGCAAGAGGATGGGTGGACGATGGCTGGGTGGCTGGATGGAGGGGTGGATGATGGTTGGGTGGTTGGATGGAGGGGTGGATGATGGTTGGGTGGTTGGATGGAGGGGTGGATGGATGGATGAGTGGGTGAGCAAGAGGATGGGTGGACGATGGCTGGGTGGTTGGATGGAGGGGTGGATAATGGTTGGGTGGTTGGATGGAGGGGTGGATGATGGCTGGGTGGTTGGATGGAGGGGTGGATGGATGGATGAGTGGGTGAGCAAGAGGATGGGTGGATGGGTGGACAATGGCTGGGTGGCTGGATGGAGGGGTGGAGGGTGGATGATGGTTGGGTGGCTGGATGGAGGGGTGGATGGATGGGTGGGTGGGTGAGCAGGCAGATGGGTGGATGGGTAGATGATGGCTAGGTGATTGGATGGAGGGGTGGGTGATGGTTGGGTGGCTGGATGGAGGGGTGGATGGATGGGTGGGTGGGCAGAGGACTGGAATGGACAGATGGTTGGATCAATCAATAGATAGTTGGATGTTTACACATTTAGATGGAAGGATGAATGGGTGCATGGATGGTTGGATGGATGGACAAATGGATGGAAGAATGGACTGATGGGTGGATGGATGGGCGGATTGGTGCATGGACAGGTGGGTGGGTGATGGTCAGGCAAACAAACAGGTGGGAAGACAACTTTTCAGACTGGGGCCCCCACAGCCCAAGCTCACCATTGACGCGCAGACCAAACTGCAGCTCTGTGCTGCCTGCCACATTGGATGCCACACAGCGGTAGCTCCCGGCATCAGAAAGCCGGGTTTGCTCAATGTGGAGAACTCGCCCATCAGCTGACACCGTCACTCCCGGCCAGGCAGAGATAGGCTGGCGGCCCTTGAACCAGGAGATGTCTGGGGAAGGAGGAGACAGATGCTGGGGTCCTGCCAGACCTGCAGGCTGTGCCGGCACAGAAGGCTTCTAAGAGGAGGAGCTTCCATTTGTTTTGGGAAAAAGCCAGAATTCTTTAGGAAAGGAAGTAGAGGGAAGAGGGCAGTGCTGAGACAGGGCCAAGGGTTGAGAAGAGGCCCATGGCTGTGGGCTGGAGCACCCACAGCAGGGAGAGTGGGGCCCAGGCTGGCACCCCCTCCTCCCACACCCCAGGAGACCTCTCAGCAGGGAGATCCCTGGGGAAGGATGGGGCACCCCAAACAGCAGCCACCTGTCACAGGCATGGCTGGGGTCTTCAGCTTCCTCACACCCCAGCAGACCCGTTCAGAACTTGCCAGGGTGCCCTTGTGGGAGGGGCTGACCCGCCCGGGGCCAAGGGGGCAGAAGACAGGCCTCCCTAAGCCACACCCCAGCACCCCTGAACGCAGCCCAAGCACCCTGCCCTGTCGTCACTGCCGCTCTAGACCAGAGGCTGTCACAGACAGAACTCGGAGGGCCTGACCCCTCCCCCAGCCGAGGGGCAGCCCTGTGATTTTACAAAGTCCAGCAGAAGCCCTGCGGCTTTGCTTCAGCCACCAGCAAAACGCTTGGGGCTCTGACAGTGCCCTGACAGCCGTCCAGGAGGCAGAGAGGGGAAGAAGAGAACAGAGCAGGCTTCTTAACGGCTTCTCCCCACAGTCCACAGCCAGAGCAGTGCCCGGGGCGCTCCCCACCTCGTCAGATGGGACCAGGCTGGCGGGAGGAGGGGTCTTACCAGGTGGGGGCACGCCCGAAGCCAGACACTCCAAGGTCACTGAGGCATTCTCCAGCACTGCCTTGTTAACTGGGCCTGGCTCAATGTTGGGGGGCACTAGAGGGGACCCAGGAGAGATCCAGCTCACGTGGCTGGGTGCTCTGGGCAGCTCCCACCCCAGCCATTCCCTATACCCACCCCACCCAACCTTCCCCAAACGTCCCAGGTGACAGGGGCCCAGGAACCCCACCCCTGGAACCAAAACCAAGAACGCGGAGCAGCGGCCACAGCCCTGCTGCAATCATGTAAGGACTGCCCAGCCCCCAGCCCCCCAGGAAGAGCCTCAACTGGTACAACAGCAGGGCGGAGTCCCTCGTAGCCAGGGACAGTGACAAGACAGGGACGTGCCCAGGAGGGACCGCAGAGTGAATAAAACAGGACAGGCACGAGGCCTGCCCCTGGACATGCCGCTGCAAATGACCACAGAGCGACATTGCTGCTTTCCTCCTGGGACTTTCTATGTCTCCTAAGTAAGGGCACAACGACCATGCGCCCCAGCCGAGGCCCTCGGGGACCCCCCACCACCCCGGGCCCCCAGCCCCACTTCACCCTCCTCCTCACCCAACACCTTCAGCACCACATCCCTCTTGCTCTCCCCAGCCAGGTTGGTGGCAACACAGGTGTAGACGCCTTCATCCCTCAAGTCCACTTTCTCAATCTGGCAGGGACAGGAGGGGAGGGTGTGTGCCATGGGCTGTGTGCGTGGGGAACCACAGGGCCCAGGACAGGAGGGCAGTCAGAGGACGACGGGTCATGTGAGTGGCCAGGCTGGTGCTGACCCCCACGGTCAGAACCAACGAGGCATGGGCACAAGTCTGGCTATGGCTGCAGTGCCGAGCCAAGCACCCAGACTCCATAGGGTCCCTCTGATCGCTGGCCATGTTTCTCCACTCCCACCCCATCCCCATGTTCTTAGAGCTGAAGCTCCCGGGACGTGGACTAGGCCAAGGGTGGCTCTCTCCTTTATGCCCAGTGTCCCAGAGTCCCCGAGCATCCCCAGCCGACGGGCTCTGCGTCCATCCTGCCCGCAGGCTGCCAAGGCCGAGGCCCTGCCCAGCACGTACCTGCAGGCTCCCTCCTGAGGTCGCCAGGGCCGCCCCATCCTTCCACCAGCGGAGGCTTGGGGCAGGCACGCCAGCCCCCACGCACTGGAGGCTCACAGGCTGCAGGAAGGGGGCTGTGACGTTCTCACCTCCGATGACGTCGACTGATGGGAGCTCTGGAGAGCGGGCAAGTGGGGAGGGCCCAGGTCAGAGCCAGGAGGGCCCCAGCGGGCACCCAAAACTCCCCTCAAGGTCTGGGGGTGAGGAAGTGGCCTTGCTGGGCACAGCCAGACTGGCCTCTAGCTTCCCTCCCCCCTAACCACCTGCCCCTACCCCCAGGCACCCGGCTTAGGGCAGAGTTCCAGCCAGGAGCCAGCAGAGCAGGCTTTTCCTTTACAAATTCTCCTACCCACCCACCCGCCCACGAACCTACCCACCCACCCACCTACCTACCCATCCATTATCCATCCACCCACCTACCCATCCACCCACCCACCTATCCATCCACCCACCTACCTACCCACCCACCCGCCCACCTACCCATCCACCTGCCCACGAACCTATCCATCCACCTACCTACCCATCCACCGGCCCACCCACCCATCCACCCACCCACCTACCTATCCACCCACCTACCTACCTACCTATCCATCCACCGGCCCACCTACCTACCTATCCACCCACCCACCCATCCACCCACCCACCTATTCATCCACCCGCCCACCTACCTACCCATCCACCCGCCCACGAACCTATCCATCCATTATCCATCCACCCATCCACCGGCCCACCTACCTACCTACCCATCCACCGGCCCACGAACCTACCCATCCACCCACCTACCTACCCATCCACCCACCTACCTATCCACCCACCCACCCATCCACCCACCCACCTATTCATCCACCCACCTACCTACCTACCCATCCACCCGCCCACGAACCTATCCATCCATTATCCATCCACCCATCCACCAACCTACCTACCTACCTATCCACCCACCTACCTATCCACCCACCTACCTACCTATCCACCCACCCACCTACCTATCAACCCACCCACCCATCCACCGGCCCACGAACCTATCCATCCATTATCCATCCACCCATGAACCTACCCATCCACCCACCTACCTATCCATCCACTCACCCACCTACCTACCCATCCACCGGCCCACCTATCCATCCACCCACCTACCCATCCACCCGCCCACGAACCTACCCATCCACCGGCCCACCTACCCATCCACCGGCCCACCTACCTACCCATCCACCTGCCCACAAACCTACCCATCCATTATCCATCCACCCATCCACCCACCTACCTACCTATCCATCCACCCACCTACCTACCTACCCATCCACCGGCCCACGAACCTATCCATCCACCCACCTACCTATCCACCCACCCACCCATCCACCCACCCACCTATTCATCCACCCACCTACCTACCCATCCACCCACCTACCTACCCATCCACCCGCCCATGAACCTACCCATCCACCCACCTACCTATCCATCCACCGGCCCACCTACCTACCCATCCACCTACCTACCCATCCACCCGCCCACCCATCCACCTGCCCACCTACCTACCCATCCACCCACCTACCTACCTATCCACCTACCCATCTACCCGCCCACCTACCTATCCATCCACCCACCTACCTACCTACCTACCCATCCACCGGCCCACCTACCTACCCATCCACCCGCCCACCTACCTACCCATCCACTCACCTACCTACCTACCCATCCACCGGCCCACCTACCTATCCATCCATTATCCATCCACCCATCCACCGGCCCACCTACCTACCTACCCATCCACCCACCTACCTACCTACCCATCCACCCACCTGCCCACCTACCTATCCATCCACCCACCTACCTATCCACCCACCCACCCATCCACCCACCCACCTATTCATCCACCCACCTACCTACCTACCCATCCACCGGCCCACCTACTTATCCATCCACTCACCTACCTACCTATCCACCCACCTACCTACCTATCCACCCACCTACCTACCCATCCACTCACCTACCTACCTACCCATCCACCGGCCCACCTACCTACCCATCCACCCACCTACCTACCCATCCACCCACCTACCTACCTACCCATCCACCGGCCCACCTACCTATCCATCCACCCACCTACCTACCTACCCACCCACCTACCTACCTACCCACCCACCTACCTACCTACCCATCCACCCGCCCACCTACCCATCCACTCACCCACCTACCTACCCATCCACCCGCCCACCTACCCATCCACCCACCTACCTACCTATCCACCCACCCACCCATCCACCCACCCACCTATCCACCCGCCCACCTACCTACCCATCCACCCACCTACCTACCTATCCATCCACCCACCTACCTACCTACCCATCCACCGGCCCACCTACCTATCCATCCACCCACCTACCTACCTACCCATCCACCCGCCCACCTACCTACCCATCCACTCACCTACCTACCTACCCATCCACCCACCTACCTACCTATCCATCCACCCACCTACCTATCCATCCACCCACCCATCCACCGGCCCACCTACCTATCCATCCATTATCCATCCACCCATGAACCTATCCACCCACCCACCTACCTATCCATCCATTATCCATCCACCCCTCCACCCATCTACCCTCTTATCGCTCATACACTCATCCGTTCTCCTACCCATCCACCCGCCCACGAACCTATCCCCCCACCCACCCACCAACCTATTCATCCACCCACCCACCTACCTATCCATCCATTCATCCATCTACCCCCCCACCCATCTACCCTCTTATCGCTCATATACTCATCCGTTCTCCTACCCATCCACCCACCCACCCACCTACCTATCCATCCATTCATCCATCCACCCCCCACCCATCCATCCATCCACCCCCCCACCCACCAGTCCACCCATGCACCTACTCATCTCCCCATCCACCCACTGACCCACCACCTATAAGTGAGTTGAGCATCCACCCTGCACCCAGAATGTTCCAGGCCCCCAGACAGCAGAGAAAGCTGGTCACCATGTTGTCCTCTCAGAAGCCACAGAACTGGACAGCAGAGATAAACAAGCAGTTTATACAGTTAGTATGGCCATAAGGCTGAGCAGCGCAGATTAGAACATGGCGGAATCAAAGACGGCCTCCTGGAGGAAGGGGTGCTGCAGAGACCTTGAAGATAGGGAGCGGGTAGGCGGGAAGATAGGGAGCGGGTAGGCAGGAAGATAGGGAGCGGGTAGGCAGGAAGATAGGGAGCGGGTAGGCAGGCAAAGAGGAGGAAGAATGCTCCGGGTGAGGGCACAGCTTGTGCAGACTGGGAGGTGACAGAGGGCCTGTGCTGACCGGTAAGGAGCGGAACAAAGCTCAGCGTGGTCGGTGTGAAGTGAGCGAGTGGTGAGAGGGAGCTGGGGAGGACAGCAAGAGCCCAGGGGATGCACAGGACAGACGATAAATGTGACAAGCCACTGAGGCCAGCCTCTCACTCCTGCCTCTCTCTGGGGAACTGGGGCAGCCAGGCTACAAACGCCACCCAGAGACCAGCGCACGCCCTTCCGTGGCCTGCCACGGCCTCTGGCTCCACCCACCCCCGGCATCTCAGGCTGCCCACGGCCCCAGAGCCCCAGGTGCCCGCTCACCATGCACAGACACCTCCACCTCGGCTCCGGCAGTGCCCGCCTCGTTGGTGGCCTGGCAGGCGAAGAGGCCGGCGTGGCCCAGCTCCACGTGGTCGATGCGCAGCGTGCTCCCCAGCGAGGCCACCTGCACCCCAGGCAGCTCCTGGGCGGGGCGGCCGTTCTGCAGCCACCTACGGCCGGCAGGGAGGGGACAGGCCAGCCTGAGAGCAGGGCAGGCCGCGCCAGGCAGGACAGAGCGGGAGGCCTGGAGGCCCCGCCCGCCTGCTCTGCTCTTCCCTGGGTTCGTGGCCTCCTTCCCCACCTAACCCCACACCAGCCCCAACCTCTGCAGCCCCGTACGCACTGGACGGTGGGCATCGGGGAGCCCGAGGCCTGGCAGGGAAGGTCTAGGGGCTGTCCCACGACGGTGGTCACCTGGCCCAAGCCTTCGGCCACCAGGAGCTGAGGGGGCACTATGGGCAGGACCCTCTGTTAGGTGTCGGGAGCTCAGCACGTGCTGGCCTCAGGCACCCCCACACCCCTCAGAGCCCTGCCTCCAAGCCTCCCCTTAAGAGGCTCCCCCTGCCAGAGCCACCTCCAGGCTGGGCAAGGGGCCGCCTCGGGTCTCCCTGCAGCTTGGGCCGCTGTATGAACATCTGCTCCCAGCAGACCCGGGGCCCAGGTTGCTGGCCAGTCTTACTCCCTGCTTCCTCTCCAGCGGCACATGGGTGGCTCAGTGACAGCTCGAGAGCCACGTGGGGGACCAGCACCCGCACCCAGCTCCGGGCCCAGGGAGGGCTCAGCAACTGCTCACACCCTCGCACAGAGGCAGAACAGTGTCCTGTCATACAGGGCCTCGCCTGGGCCTTGGGCAGGATCCTGGGGCTCACCGTGATGGCCCCCAGCGCCCTGATCTACCTGCAGGACAGGGCCGCTGGCACCTCCCCGCAGGGCTGCATGGGACGAGGGCCCCAGGCACGCGGCCGCACTCACCCTGCACCTCCACAGAGTACTGCAGCACGGCCTCGCCCGCGGGGCTGCTGGCCACGCAGCTGTACAGGCCTCCAGACGCCTCCCCCGGGCTCTCCAGCCGCAGCGCCATGCCACCCGGCTCCAGCCACGTCCCATTGCTCTCGGCCACGGGCAGCCCCTCGTGGTGCCAGGAGAGGCTGGGGGGTGGGTGGCCTCCAGCCACACACTCCAGTGCCAGGGGCCTCCCGGCCACAGCCTTCACCACGTATGGCCCTCCGGCAGCACCTTCGATGGTTGGGGGCACTGGGGGAAAGGAGGAGCTGCTTAGGCCCCTGCCAGATACCACCTCCTCCAGGAAGCCTCTCCCAGCCCCCCTCAACCCCTTGTGTCCCCCATCAACGAGGGCACTGTTCGCATCGTCTGTCCCCACTGCCACCCCCTGCCCTGAGCTCGCCAGGAATACAACCATGGCCTGTCTGTGTGGTCCCCGGTATCTGCACACAGTAGGTCTCATCCACTAAGCTCAAAGCAAGGCACTGCCCAGGGCCAGAGCCACTTCTCCAGGAAGTCCCCTCCCTCCCTGGCCAGAGGAGAGCGTGACTCGGGGCGGCCAAGGAGTCGGGATCTGAGTTGTGCTCTGAGCCCAGTGTTGCCAAGCCAGAGCAGGGAGTCTCCCTCTCTCCTCTGAGGGTGCCCCAAGCACCTGAGTTGACGGGCCGTCACGGAGGACACAGGGCACCATGGGCCACGGTGGGCTTCTCGCCTTGCTGGGGTCTCACACATTTCTGACCCCTCGTCCAAGGCCTCAGGGGCTGCCCGAGGGCTCCACACGGTCACCTTGCTTCAGGCCCTACACTCCCCCGCGGACTCCTCACGGGGGCCGGTTTGACCCCCATGGGCCTACGCGGTGTCCCTCACACGGCACTGGGGCTCCCGCTCAGATCCCACCCGGTCCACCCGCCTCGTCCTCCGCGCATCCTCAGAGGCGAGCCCTGCAGAGCTGGCGGACGCGCACGTGAACAGTGTGCGATTCCGAGGCAGCCCTCCCAGCAGCGGGACCCTGGGCAAGCCTCTGCCCCCACACCCTCCTGTGCTATCCCCAAGTGGGGCACAGGGAGTCCCAGCCCTTTCGGCACCTGGTGACAGCAGCAGGGGCAGGAAGTGCCCCAGGAGCAAGCTCACAGAGGAGCGCACGTGTGTGCCTACTGCCTGGGCGCAGGCTGGGGAGGAGCCCACGCCCTGGGGGAGCTGAGTCCAGACCCAACCCTGCCTCGCCTCCCCCTCTAGGCCCTCGCCTCCCCCCTCCCCCCAGGCCCTTGCCTATGTGAGCTGTGTTGGCTGAGCTGAGAGGACTCCTCTCCTTGCAGAACTTTTTGTCCCATTAACTTGCTTGCCCGTGACTACTCCAAGTGGCCACCACACCTGAGTCCCGCCCACTGCCCCGCCCCCACCCCCGCTCGCTCACCATACACCTGCAGCCGGGTGGCCTTCTCGGTGACGCCGCCCGCGTTGCTGGCCTGGCAGGTGTACAGCCCCGCATCTGCGGCCTGGGCGCTCCTCAGCTGCAGCTGCCGCCCGCCCCTGGCGTAGAGCGCCTCGGCGCTGGGTGGGAGCAGGGCCCCGTCCCTGAACCAGGCGATGTCAGGGGCAGGCGCTCCCCGGGCCTCGCACAGCAGCTGCGCCGGGTGGCCCTCCATGACAGCCACCTGGCCGGTCTCGTTGGAGCCCCGGATGGTGGGGGGTGCTGAGAAGGACAGTGGGGTGAGGCTGGTCACAGGCTACCTTCCCCAGAGTGGCATGCACATGCCCTCGGGCCACAAGCAGTGCACACAGGCGTCCCAGGCGTCTACTGTGAGGCTGGCAAGGCGTGGGGCTCGGGGCACGTGGGGACAGAGGGCAGAGGCCAGCCCGGGGGTGTGCTGGAGGGAGAAGCAGCCCGCTCCTCACGGGAGGTGCCCCAGTCGGGGGAGGGGGTCCCAGGCCTGGGCGCTGGGCCCCACCCTGCCTCTGACTCACTGTATGACCCCGGGTGGGTCCCGTCCCCTCTCTGGACCTCAGTCTCCCCATCTGTGAAATGAGGGGCTTGGCTAGGTCACGGCTTCCTCCAGGACAGGCCCCACCCGGGGGGAGGCAGCCGCAGCTCCTGCTGCCCTGGCCGTAGCAAGAGAAGGCACGGTCTGGCACCACAGGCTCCTTCGTTTTTCTAGCATTTTCCACTGCTTTTGAGCATGGAGCGAGCAGGTGCAGGCGGGCGCCTCTGCCCACTCGCGAGCGTCCGCAGCAACCCTCTGGTGGTCGGGGTCTTCTCCACTTCCTCCCACTACAGCCGTGTGGCCCTGGCTTCGCACTCAGAGCTGAGCCAAAAAGCCTTGTCAGTGAGTGTGAAGGCAATGGTCTCATGTAAATGGAAAACTAACAGCCAATCGTGTAGCAGAAACAGGAAACCTGGGAGCCTGGGACGGAACTTGGGGGATGCCGACCAGACGCCTCTGGTGCCTCCGTCTGCCCTGCCCTGCCCTGCCTGGGGGCTCTGCACTCCGGAGCCCCCATTGCTGCCCTCATCCTCCCTCCCCCGCAGCAGGCAGCTGAGCTGGAAGCCGCGGAGCAGCTGGGGTCCCGGGCGGGGTCGGGGCTCACACTGGACTCTGAGCCGGAAGTCCTTGGTCTGCTGGCCGGCTGGGCTGAAGGCCACGCACTGGTAGTGTCCCTCGTCACCCAGGTGGCTGCTGGTGATCCTGAGGACCTGGCCGTCATGCTGAAGCTGGACACGAGGGTCTCCGGGGGGGACAGGCCTGCAGAGATGGTCACAGGGAAGCTGCCAGTCGGGCCAAGGTGCTGGCCAGGTAGGCAGGCTGTGCAGAGTGGGGCTCGCGGCCTGGAAAGTGCTGCACGGTCACGGTCACCTGGGGCGGAAGCAGCCCAGTGTCCCCTGACCCCGGGACGGACACACGGCATGTGGCCCGTGCACACAGCAGGAAGGAACAGGATTCTGACACATGCTCCATCCAGCTTGGGAGCCCCCGAGAACAAGGGGCAGAGTGCAGGGAGCGAGACCCAAAAGGCCACCTGTTGTCTGACTCCACCAGTGGTTGCCGGGGCTGGGAGGGTGGAGGGGGGAGACTGACTGCTAACGGTAAGGGGTCTGTTTCGGGTAGCACTCACCATGCCCGTCAACCTCCCCACTCCCCCAGCCAGCCAGCCCGCCCCACCTGGCACCACCGCCACACCATCCTCCTAGGGGTCACTCACTGCCCGTCCTTGGTCCACTCCACCTGGGGCGTGGGGACCCCTGAGGTTCGACACTCCAGCTCCACATCTGCACCGGCCAGGCCCAGCACCTCCTGGGCGGCCCCAGCTCCAAGCACAGAAGGAGGGACTGGGGAACAAGAAGGGGTGGCGGACATGGCACAGGCTCTGTAAGCCTTTGCCAACCACAGGGCCTTTGCCCATGCAGGTCCCGCAGTGGGCACACCCTTGCCTTGTCCACCTGAGCTTCCTGGGATCACTCTGCCTCACTGGGGTGATCACAAGACTGAAGTTGGCCCTCCTCACCCCCACCCCCAGGGCTCCACGAGGACGGGGACTAAGCTGGCCGTGGGCCTCTCTGTCCCGCTCTCTGCAGGCACACACGTGGCAGCTGGGGGCTCACTCACCGAGTACATGCAGATGGAAGTCCCTCTGGGCGGTCCCAGCCTGGTTCTCTGCCCTGCAGGAGTAGAGGCCGGAGTCGGCCTCTCGGATCCTGGGGAAGTGGAGGCGGTGGCTGCCCTCCTCTGGGATCTGGGCAGAGGCCGAGGGAGTGGGTGGACAACAGCAGTGAGAGCTGGCCGCTGTGCTCTCTCCACCAGGCAGCCCCTCAGGCTTTGTCCGGAGACCACAGTCCTCCACTGCCTCCCCAGGGAAACCCACCCCACTTCCCCACCTGCAGGAGCACCCCCCCAGAAAGCCCGAGCCCCACCTAAATCCCACCCACAGCCCGTCCACCCCAAGGGGCCACCTACCAGCTGCCCATCCTTGAGCCACACGATCTCGGGGGCTGGAGAGCCGTTTGCGTCGCATTCTAGTGTCAGGGACTGCCCGGCCATGCCCGACACGTTGGCCTTGCGCCCATCCTCACGGATACTGGGGGGCACTTGGGGGGCAAGACGTAGAGACGCTGGCCCCTCCCCTCAGAGCCACAGATGCTGGGGCCCCATCTGAGCTGCTCAGGCCCCGATTCCTGATCCTTCAGAGACCTGTGGGGCCTGTCATGGCTGTCACTGGGGTCCCAGGAGGTCTCTCTGCCCCAGCCCCTGACCTGGCCACAAGGGGCCCTGCAGACTGGGAACGGCCCCAGCAGCCTCACCCTGGGAGCTGCGCCCCGTGCGCCCAGGCCAGGGTCTCTCTGACACTGAGCACTGCAAGATGCCCCCGCATCTACACGGTGCTTGGCTCAGCCTGCCCTGGGAGGGTCTTTGCAGCCAGAACCTCCAGAGGCAGGGCCTGGGCACGTCTTTGCAACAGACGACCTAGGCTCGCCGGCGCAATGGGAGCTGCCTCGGCAGGTGGCCACAGGGGCCGCTAACACTGGCCGTGTCCATCCGTCAGCAGGAAGTGCTCCCCCAACCCAGGACACGCAGCATGACTGCAGGGGCAGGGGGCTCTCCCCGCAGGTGACGAGGACCCAGGGGTGAGGGGAGGAACTCCACTGCCCCCACGGCTCATTTACGGACTCACCTGCTGGGCCATCTGAAAAGCCAGGTGTGGCTCTGGGGAAGTGGGGTGCCCGACAACCAGCCACTCTGCCAGCACCCTCATGCCCTCACCCTCCCCGGCATCCCGAGAGACCGGTGGCCTCCCCTGCGGTGAGTTCTGGCACGCCCACATCTGGTGGCATCCATCAGATGCTGGCATCGCTATGGGCCTCCATCAGAAGGGGCCCCTGCAGCTCCCAGCCCCCAGCCCTGGGGTCCCTGCTCACCATAGACCACCAGCTTGGCTCTCCTGGACGCAGAGCCCGCCTCGTTGGTAGCCTGGCACTCGTAGTCACCACTGTCGCTGGGCGAGACCGAGGCCAGGAACAGAGAGCCCTCAGCCAGCACCTCCACACCCGGCTGGCCGCCCAGGGGCTCCGAGGATGGCCCCTTGCGCCATGTGACCTGCGGCTGGGGCGTCCCTGGGGGAAGGCGCAGGGAGCCATCAGCACCGTCTGTCACGTTCTGTCCCCGACGTGTCTCCCCCGGCACCTGCAGCTCACTCTGGCCCCCAGGGGTGCAGGTGCCCATATGCTTCCCTACTGAGGGGCCCCGGGCCCAGGGCCACATCCTGCTTTCTGGTTCCGCCCCCCACTTCCACTCCGCCCGCCCCACCAGCTCCCCAGTGCTCCACAGAGACGCACCCACACCGCTGCTGTCACTTTTGTCCCGAGGGCAGGTCCGGCTCCTCGCCACTAGCACAGTGCCCAGCACACAGTAGGTGCTAAGTGGACGGGCGAGCCTGGCGCTCACTCTGCACTGTGCCGTCAGATCAGGGCACAGGCGGGGGGACCCCAGCCTGCCACACCCCAGTATCCCCTCTGCCATCAGACTGTCACCACCCACACACCACAGCGCACACACGCACACCCCACAGCACACTCACACATACACACACACCTCACCACAGCACAGCACTCACACACACACCTCACACACACACCTCACACATACACCTCACACACACCACAGCACACACACACCACAGCACACTCACACATACACACACACACCTCACACACCACACCACAGCACACACACACACACCCCACAGCACTCACACACACACCTCACACACACATCCCACAGCACACTCACACATACACACACACATCCCACAGCACACTCACACATACACACACACCTCACACACCACAGCACACTCACACACACACACACCACAGTACACTCACACATACACACACACACACCTCACACACCACACCACAGCACACACACCACAGCACACACACAGCACACTCACACACACACAGCACGCACACACACACCCCTCCTAGCTCCCTCACTACCCTCTGACCCCTGCCCCTGCCCCCCCACCCCTGGGTTGTCTTTATTTGTATTTAAAACTATCTATTTAAATGGTTTTAATGCACAAACTTTAACCCAGCAAGGAGCCCTTACGGCAGGGCTGCCCTGAAGCCGAGGAGGGAAGAGTCCGGCGGCTGAGGCCGGGGCTGTCCCTGCAAATCACTCACTTTGCCCCCCACACCTCCCAATTCGCAGAGGCAGGGAAGGGAGGTCCCAAACCACCAGGAAGTGGGGGTCTGGGCTCCGGGCCTTCCCGTCCCACCCTCACAAGGAGGTGAAGGGCACGGCTGCAGGTGCCGGGAGCTGGGCCAGGTGCCAGTCCCTTCCTCCCTCAGGGTTCAAGGCCTCCGGGCTGGCAGCCAGGCAGGTGAAGTCCAGCCCAAGGACAAGACTTGCCAGGGATGGGGCACCAGAGGGCAGGAGCTGGGGTCGGGTGGGTCACTTCCCCACCCCCACCCCCAGTGCAGACCAGCCTCTCACTGGTACCACAGATGCACACAAGACGGCACCACGGCCCAGGCCCGGGACCTCAGAGGCCCTCCAGGTGGGCAGCTCCGTGAGGGTGAGCCCGCAGGTGCCGCTCCCCACTCCCTGCCCTCCCCACCTCTCCCCGGTCCTGTCCAGGGACTTCCCCGGCACCCGGGCCTGAGGAGGAGAAGCTGAGACAGAGGAGGCTCTCTGGGCTGCTGCTTAGGGAACCGGCCCCGCGCTCCCCTGCACCAGAGACCACCCTTCAGAGACCCCCGGCCGCTCTGGGCAGCAGCAGCAGTCACAGAAGAGCCCAGCGCCGAGAGAAGCATCAGGTGGGGTGGGCTGGGGGCGCGGTGAGGTCCTCGGAGAGGGGGAATCACCTGAGCCCACCCCAGCCCCTGAGCCCCTCCAGGCGCCAGGCAGCTGCTGGGGCCCAGCACTCTGTGAGTCCACGGGTCAGAGCAGGAGACTGAAGCCCGGGAAAGGGGAGCGAGCTGCCAGTATCACGCGGCCAGGAAGGGCTGAGCTGGGCTCCACGCTGCACCGCGGACCACAGGGGGCCTAGGACAGCTGCTGTGCCCAGGACCCCACGCATCCGCACTCCGCGAGGAAGTCTGGGGCCCCGACCCAAGGACCCGGGGCCACTCCGGCCCAGCAGTCACGCCCCCACCTGCTGAGGGGCTTCGGGCCTGATGGGCAGCCAGGGCTGGGGTCAACCCAGAGCGCCACCCCTCCCCGGGCCTGCACCACCCCTAACAAGAGAGTCAAGGCTTCTGCCCATCCCACAGGGCAGGGGCCTCCTCCCCGACCCGCGGGCCCAGCCTCACCTCTGGCCGGGCACGGCAGGCTGGCGTTCTCCCCCGCCACTCGCTCCAGCAGGTCACGCGTCTCCTCTGCCCCCCAGTATGGCGGCTCTGGCGGGAGGCAACACAGCCACACTCACCCCCTGAGGCCGAGTCTGGTCACCCAGGGCCAGGACATCCCCTGCTAGAATTTCCCAGCCCTCGGCCTCCCAGGGAGCGCACGCCCACCTCCTGCAGGGCAGCCCCACGCAGCAGCCACTGCAGCCCCGCCCACTGGCCCAGGAGGCTCCGTGCCCTCAGACACAGGCACTGAGCCGGCTCCTGTCCTCCCGTCTCCTCCCAGCAGCAGCTGCCCAAGCGTGTTCTAAATTCCCAGTGATGAAAACGCCCATGACCCAGAGCTTCCCACGTGCCACTCTCTCTCTCTGCCTCCCTTCTGCAGGTGAAAAGTCTGAGAGTCCGAGAGCGCGGACGAAGTGCAGCTGGGAGTGGGAACTCTGACCCTGGCCCAAGCCCCTGCTGCCTGCTCCGGCCCCAACCCCACCCCAGAGCCTCTGTCCACGCAGGTGCTCAGGGACCACAGGTCACAGCCCTGGCAGGAGCGTGGGGGGAGTGTCTGGGGACCTGCTCACCAGCAGAGGGCTCACCAAAGCTCCCGACGCAGGCAGGGCCCCGGAAGTCCCAGAGAACAAGGGCCGGGCGTGGCCGAGCCTGGCACAGAGCCCAGCCCCTCCGAAGGCCGTGCCGCTCGGGGACACTCACCCAGCACCCTGAGCTCCAGCTCCCACGCATCCACCCCAGCGCTGTTGGAGGCCTCACAGCGGTACCGCCCGGCGTCTGAGGTCTCCACAGCAGTGAACTGGATAGAGCCCTCGGGCCCCCTGCCCCGCAGGGCCGCTCCGTCCTTGGACCAGCTCAGCTGGGGCTCTGGCTGGCCCTCGGCCACACAGTTCAGGTCCAGGGCTTCTCCTGCCAGCACCTTCAGGACCCGAGGGCCCGGCTGCACCTGAGGGGGCACTGACAGCGTCCCGGGGAGGGGGTCAAGGTCGAGAGGCCCAGGTGAGAGGTCACGGCGCCTAGATCCCCACCACACCTCTGAATCACAGACCCATAAAGTCTGGCGACTCTTGTTGGCATGCAGGATAAGATTTTAGGACACCCCATGGGGACCGCCCCCCACCATGAGAACCCCTGGCCTTCCATCCCAACACCTGCTCCCTGCGTGTAGCTTGCTGACCCCGCCCCCACCCACCATTTGAGAAGCACCCCTTGGATGCTCCATATGGGGAAACTGAGGCCCAGGGGGTGCAGGGACTGACATCCTCACAGCCACAGGGCCCCCTTGTCACCAAGCCACACGAGGAGGGAATGGGAGCAGCATTAACACCGCTGACCTAGGGCTGGCCACAGCGTGCCCGCCGCGAGGCCGCTGACCATGGCTGCCAGGCCGGCACAGGCACCCTTGCTCCCTCCCCCTCCCTCCCCTGGCTGTGACAAGGACAGTGGGCCCCACCCCCTCAGAGTCGGGTCTCCATGCATTTTCTCCTCTCGCATCTCAGAGGCCCTTCCTGCAGGCTGGCCAAGGCCATGCCCGTCATACGACGGGGAAACTGAGGTTTGGGAAGGTTACTGGACTTGGCCGGGGTCACTCCTGCCCCTCGGCTGACAGGAGCTGCAGCCACCACCACCCTGGTCCCCGCAGCTCAGCCCCAGGGCACTCATGGGAGTTTATAGGACCCGGGGGCCACCCTGCTCCGGGACTTCCCGGGGATCTGGGACAAGTGTCCTGGGCCCTCGGGGGAAGCTGAGGCACACCCAGCCTGTTCCTGTTTCTGAGGAGCCGGGAGGTGTGACCATCTCGAGGTCGTATCTGGAGATACGCTGATGCTGGGTCAAGGCTGGCCCCTGCGCCGGGCCTCGCCGCCCAGGAGCTCCGGGAGCAGGCTCAGCTGCCTGCCCTTCCCTCGCGCGCACCTGCTGGGCTCACCGACCCCTCTGACCACGACAGGATGGGCACTATCATGGCTCCACCTTACAACCAAGGCTCAGAGAGGCCAAGCAAGTGACCTAAGGCCACAAAGCCCAGCTCTGCCCGCTGCAGGGCCCTGCTCGTCCCCCTGCCTCCTGCTGATGCCCCCACCCAAGCCTGCAGCAAACCTTCCAGCCCTTCACTCCCTGGACCTCAGCCTGCCCATCTGTGAAATGGAACGCCAGCAGGTCCAGGTTTGCAGGCCAGAGGGTCTGTCTCGGCCACGTGGCTCAGCTCGTACGGAGTCAAGGCCATCCCGGACGACGCGTAGACGGACGTGGATAGCTACGTCCAGGAAGACCCATGTGAATGGACGCTGAGATTCCAGATAACTGACCGATGTCATGAAGACGATCTGGTCACAGGGCCAGTGGTTTCAATATGCAGAAGCCGCTCTTTGCTTACAGCCCCCGTGCACAAGGGGCGGCTCGCACAGGCCTTCCCGTCCTGACCGCCTCCTTGGCTATCTGAGACAAGGCCCCTGGCTTGCACCAGCTGGCTTCCTCTGAACGGGACCGGGCACCACAGAGAACGGCCACTCCCAGGACCCCATCAGGCCAGGGGCCACAACCAGAACGGGGTGTTCAGGACCCCGGCCCAGGGGAAGGTTGTGCCCCAGGGGCTGCGGGGAGCCCGGCGTTCAGTGGACACTGCCATATGCCCGGGTTCCTGCACAGCTGGGCGGGGCCGGGAACTGGACAGGGCATCCCTGAGACCCACATCCATGGGTTCCCCACCCACAGGTGCACCCCACACTAGGTCCCCACTGGGCCTCTGCTCAGCGTCTCCTGCCCCTGGCTGAGGGCTATGGGAGAGGTGGAGCCAGCGGTGGACAGCAAGCAGGAGGCGTGAGGAAGGGGGCGGGACCTGAGAGAAGCTGGGTGTGGGGAGGGAAGGGGTCTGAGGCCTGGCACAGAGGCGGGGGGGGGGGGGCAGGGAGCAGGGACCCAGGGAGACCCCGAGCCCACCAGCCAGCCCTACCTTGCACCCTGAGGATGTAGCGCCGGGAGGCGGACCCTGCCGGGTTACTTGCCGTGCACTCATAGTGGCCACTGTCACCTGCCTGGGCCTGGGCCAGACGCAGGGAGCCCGAGGGGAGGAGGCCATGCCTGCGAGAAGGACGGCCACCAGTGAGACCCCAACCAACCCTACCCAACAGAAAGACTTCAGGACCCCACCTGCAGCAACCGCCTCCCCCAGGAAGCCTGCTGGGACTGCCCACTTTGACTCCACCCCTGAACTACCTCCATGTCCCAAACCACCTGGCCTGGGCCAAGCCCCAACCCTATAGGAGTCCAGAGTCTGAACCCTTCCCAGCCGTGTGACTTGGGGCAGCTGCTGCACCTCCTGGAGTCTACATACCTCATCTGTAAAATGGGACTCAAAGGGCTGACGTCAGAGGCTGGCTCTGCCCAGGTCCTGGCCCCGTCACACCCAGTGCTTGCTCCCTCCCACACCACACACCTGCCCCCCCAAAGATGAGGCCCCTTTGGGAGGCCTCTCCTCAGCTTTGCGAGAGGAACCTCTGATCCCAAGCCCCCCACATCTAAGTGCCAGGCCCCCCGACTGCCCCCTTTGGGGGGCCCTTCCTCCAGAGCTGTACCGAGGACCCTCGGGGGAAGCTGAGACTCCCGTCCTCGCCTTCCAAATCCACCCACCTTTCTGAAGTCACCTGACTCCTCCCACAAGGTCCTGGACCCCCAGCCAGGCTCCTGCAGCTGGGCCGGCCCCCAGGGCCCCTGCAGACATGATGTCACCAGCCACATGTGCTGGCTGTGGAATCCCCTGCCCCCGTAAAACAGGGAGGGCAGCTGCGGCCACTGGCCCCAGCTGGCCCCGAGAGCACGTGGCCGGTGCCGGGGTGGGGGACCCCAAGGGCCGGTCCCCAGCCTTGCCCTCAGTGGGGGTCGCCAGCTGGGTTCTAGAAGCCAACAGCCCTGGGGGCTCTGGACTTGGCCCCCGCCCCCCTTTCTGCTCTGTCTCAGTGTCCTCCACGAAATGGAGCTCACAGAGTCACCCACAGGACCCTCGGAGACCCTCGCAGTCCCTGCCCCACCCACCCTGGGCAGCTGCCAGCCAAGCGCTGGGCACAGGCCTCCACCAGGTCTGTACCACAGAAACCCTCCCCGTCCACAGAGTGGCACAATCACTGCCCCCCCAACAGCCCCCTTGGGTGCTGGCCTGGTGCGTGGCTGAGGGGGCGACCTGCACGGCCACATGCCTGCCATGTGAGGTCGGGGTCACTCAGCCTTCCCAGAATGTGTCAGGACAGCGTGACCTCCCGCACAGCACAGACCTGGAGCAGAGAGGCACCCGCAGGGCCGGCTGCTTCTGCACCCGTGAACGCCACGCGGGGCTGCTCGCTTCTTCACTACCTCACAGACACGCGCAGTGTCCACGTGTCGCCAAGTCCCCCCTCGTCACGGCACGGTACTCCCTCACGGCTTCTGGGTGGACATTCCAGCACCTGGCTCCTCCCCCCTCTTTCCCACGCTGCGTGTGCCTCCCCTGCACTGGGGCTGCCCTTCCAAGGGGACCTCGTCCGACCTGGCCCTGGCCCAGTCTCCAACGGGCCGGACCAGGCAGGGCGCACGATGGGTAAGGCGTGGACGACGAGGCGGCAATGCTGGCGTGTTGCTGCCACCGCCGCAGCGAGGCTCGAGGGCTCAGGAGCGGGTGTGAGGCCGGCGCAGGTCCTACCCAGACTGCATAGCAGCCCCCCAGCCCCCCACCGCGAGCCGGGACCACGAGGGCTGGGAACTGCCGTTCTGGATCCAAACGGGCTGTGCAGCCTCAGGCAGGGGCGTCGACATCTCTGAGCCCCAAATCCCAACTCCGGCACCTCAGGGTGGCCTCGAAATTCTTCTGGTGACTTCAGGGACCACAGAACCCCTTGCTCTCTCCCTTTCCAACCCCTTGAAATGACAGGAAGTGGGAGCTACTAACACACACACACAGATAAGCAACAAAGGACACCCTCAAAGCGGGGGTGCCAAGTGCTCCCAGCAGTAGAAGCGGGCACCTCGTCCTCCTCGAGGACAGAACCCATTTTATAGATGGACAGGCTGAGGCCTGCGGAGCCCAAAAGAAGTTCCTCGTGCCTCCAGCAGAGCTGTGCTGCACGAAACGCCGGTCCGGTCACACCCCTGCCTGCTTTAAACCATGCTGTGACCAACTGCTGCTCCCTGGACAGAACCCCAGCACAGCCTGCGGGGACCCGCGGGAACCAGCCCCGGCCCCCACTTCTGCCTCCCCCGAAGCCCACGCGGCTGCGCCAGGCCACTGTTTGTCCATCCGCTGTCCCAGAGGCTCGGCTGGAGGCTCGGGGCAGGGGAGGGGCAGGAGGAAATGCGGAGGACACGGTGGCGGTGTCATTAGCAGGAGCGCCTGCTCACGGGTGCAGCCAGATGGCTCCATGCGGCGCCCAGATGAGGACGCGACGAGGTGCTGGGGAATTTCCTGTTTATGACACCCAGCTGGCTCGGGCCACACTGTGGGGGCGAGGCACGAGCAGATGTCAGAGGCGGGGGCGGGATCCAGGAGGGGCCCCCCACCCTGCCCGTGAGCTCCAGACCTGTCCCCAGAGACCAGGGGCATCCGCCAGGGCTCGAGCAGTGCAGAGCCTGGCCACAGTCACACACGGTCCCCAGGACACACCTGAGCGCAGCCCGCTGGGCTCCCCTCTGCAGCCACCGCTGGGCCCTGCTCCTGACACCGTCACCACCTGTCGCTGTCTATTGGCTCCAGAGGAGAAGTCAGGTGTGCCCAGGTCCCCGGAGTGTCCCAGCCCTTGGCACAGGCCTGGCCCCTCCTAGGTGCTCTATGACCATGGGATGGTGGATTCCAGCTGTCCCCTGCCCGCACACTTCCACTCCCTCCCCCCCTCCCCCATCTCAGTGCTGTCCAGCTTTCCCTGGACCCATGTTCAAGGCAACACAGGCTGCAGCTCCTCCAGGAAGCCCTCCCTGATGACCCCAGGAAGCTGGAACTCCCCCTGCTGAGTGGCCCTGGGCCCAGTGCAGCCATTCATTCCTTCAGTCATTCATATTCATATGCATAAACAGGGCTGCCCGGGGCTGGAGTTGGGCAGGAGTACGCCTATCCTCAGGTTCCCCAGGGTCTGGGCTGCCTGTCTGCCTCAGTCCCTCCTGCTCCCCCTGCAACAGAGGGCCTTCCGGAACTGGGGTCCCTGGCTGCACTTCCCATGGGTGCCCACACAGCCAGGCAGCCCTCAGCAGGAGCCTGCTGCACACTAGGCATGCGCCAGGACCCGTGTCCACGGTGGCAGTGGGGAGGGGGAGGCAGGCTAGCCTGGAGGGTCACCGCGACCCTCACCTGCACACCATGCCTGCACTGGCGCCACAGACCCTGGTCAGAAAAGCTCAGATGGCAAAGCCATGCTGGGAAAATTGAGGAAAAAGAGCCCGATATTCTCCAAGGTCAGCGTGATGTGCTGGGAGCTGGGGGGTGGGGGGAGGGGGGAGGCACGCCATGAGCCTGGATATGACGAACCCACCAGTGCGGCATCGCCAACAGGCACGGCGCCCGTGCCAGAACAGCTCTCAGCTATCCAGTGCCTCCTGGGTACACCGTGCGGTCTCAGCTACTCCCGGGTACACCACACAGCTCTCAGCTACTCCCGGGTACACCGCGCGGTCTCAGCTACTCCCGGGTACACCACATGGCTCTCAGCTACTCCCGGGTACACCGCGCGGTCTCAGCTACTCCCGGGTACACCACGCGGCTCTCAGCTACTCCCAGGTACACCGCGCGGCTCTCAGCTACTCCCGGGTACACCACATGGCTCTCGGCTACTCCCGGGTACACCGCGCGGTCTCAGCTACTCCCGGGTACACCGCGCGGCTCTCAGCTACTCCCGGGTACACCACATGGCTCTCAGCTACTCCCGGGTACACCACATGGCTCTCAGCTACTCCCGGGTACACCACGCGGCTCTCAGCTACTCCCGGGTACACCACATGGCTCTCAGCTACTCCCGGGTACACCGCGCGGTCTCAGCTACTCCCGGGTACACCGCATGGCTCTCAGCTACTCCCGGGTACACCGCATGGCTCTCAGCCTCTCCTGGGTACACCACATGGCTCTCAGCTACTCCCGGGTACACTGCGCGGTCTCAGCTACTCCCGGGTACACCGCGCAGTCTGAACTACTCCCGGGTACACCGCGCGGTCTCAGCTACTCCCGGGTACACCACGCAGCTCTCAGCTACTCCCGGGTACACCACATGGCTCTCAGCTACTCCCGGGTACACTGCGCGGTCTCAGCTACTCCCGGGTACACCACACAGCTAAGCACCTGCCAGACATATTCCCTCACACACGTCCAGCAGCCAGACTCTAAGGCCTACTCATTACCTCACTGCCTTTGCATAACAGAAGATGGGTGAGAGAGACCCAGCTCCTGGGACCACGGCCACCCAGCCGCTCAGGGGTCCTGACCCTCACAATCTGCAACGATGCCCCCAACCCCGGTGACCTAGATGTTCCACTCTGGGGTCTCCTTAGCTGGAATGTTCTCCAGAAAGACAGAGACACTGGCCTCCCACTGAACCTCCAGCGGGCAACCTGCTGGAGACAGGTGGAGACCCCACGCCTGGGCTCCTGGTGACCGGGCCAGCGGCCCCCTTGCAGGGTGGGTGGGAGTATGGCACTGAGAAAACCTGGGGGAAGCAGACGCAGGCACTCCATCCTCTCGCTGCCCCCGCCTCTTCGGGACTTGGGTCTTGGCCCGCATGGGACCCTGGCCTGCTGCCTCCGGGAGCCACAGCCCGAGCCAGGGCGGCTCACAGCTGTCTCAGCTCCACAACAGAATCACAAACAAACACCGTTGCCTGGAAACCGTGCCTCGCCCCAGCATCCCGGGGCCGAGTCCCAGGACCAGAGCCAAGGGATGCTGTCTGGCTATCAGCACCTGCCCAACCCTTTCATCGCTCAGATGGGAAGACTGAGGCCTGGGGAGGGCAGGGTCTTGTTCATGGTCACCGAGCCAGCCGGGATGCTGCCAGGGGGAGACCCCGGTCTGCGTTCCCTGGTTCGGCCTTGGCACAGTCCCGGGCACGCGGTGTTGCTCCGCCACTGCTGCTGTCGACACAATGCTGGACTCACGGCGCCGTCTCCATCAAGAGCAGCCCGGGAGATAAGGAGCACATCCCGCCCTTGCCCTCGGCCGTCCACTTGCAGGGTTCAGCGCCATGGAAATGACCCCAGAGAGAAGGGCAGCGTCTGTTCAAGGACCCTCAGCTGCCCCGCCGTGGACTGCTGCGCCCCTCCCCCACCCACGACAGCTCAGCCGCAAGGAGAGTCCATCCGGACGTCGCTTTGCTCTTGAAAGCGAAGCAAGTGGCGTGGGCCAGGGAGAAGGCGCGGGAGAATCACTGAGGGCAGAGCAGAAGAGGCGCCACGTCACTCTGTGACAGCACGTGCATGGCGCGGCAGCGAGAGGGACTGGGCACGCCGCCGCGGGCGGGCCGGGGCAGCACTCACCGCTTCTCAGACCCCCGCTGTGTTCCCCTCACTTAGGACTTGCTCACTCAGGGGCAGGAGACACCCAGAGAGGTCAGCTCAGTGTGTCCTCCAGGCAGGGCAGTGACGTGACCCAGCTGACCCCGCCCAGACACCAGGTGTGTGCATGTCTGCGTGTGCACGCCTGGTGTGTCTGTGTGTGCACGTGTGTGCATGTCTGTGTGTGCACGCCTGGTGTGTCTGCGTGTGCATGTGTGTGCATGACTATGTGTGCACGCCTGGTGTGTCTGTGTGTGCATGTGTGTGCATGTCTGTGTGTGCACGCCTGGTGTGTCTGCGTGTGCATGAGTCTGTGCATGTGTGTCCACACCTGGTGTGTCTGCGTGTGCTCAGTCTGCATGTATCTGCATGTGTCTGAGTGTGTCCAAGTCTGTCCATGCCTGGTGTGTCTGCGTGTGCTCATGTCTGTCATGTCTGTGTGTATCTGCATGTGTCTGATTGTGTCCATGTCTATGCAGGCCTGGTATATCTGTGTGCTTGTGTTTGCGTGTATCTGCATGTGTCTGAGGGTGTCCATGTCTGTGCATGTCCGTGTGTCCATGCCTGGCGTGTCCACATGTGATCATGCTTGTGTTTGACCAGGGCCCCGCTCTGGCAGTCAGAAAGTCAGGGTTTGGTTCCGTCACACACATGTTCTGTTTGCTCCTCCATGTCCTAGGCCTGGTACCATTCAGACCACCCACTTCTAGGCTGAGAAAGAGGCCACCCCTGGCCAAACACAGATAGAGGAGTCCTCGGAGGCTCGCATACCTTTGCTGTCAACCCTGACTATGCCGCAGGCTACCTGCAGCCCCGGGTTCTGGAGCTGTGCAGGACCCCAGCTGCCCGGCTGAGCACCCGGCTGGGGTCACGCAGGGTGGAGGGACAAAACCAGGGACAGAGGGAGGGGCACGGCAGAGCTCACAAAGGTGGGAGGAGCATGAGGGCACACAGGAGGAAGAGGAGGAGAGGACGAGGAGCAAGGAGAGGGGAGGGGAGGCAGAGGGCAACTAGGGTTCGCGGAAGTGAGTTTCCAGCTTCCACAATGGCGGCTCGGATGCCAACCCTTGGGGCACCCTTGGAGAAGGAAGAGGAGGAAGAGGAAGGGAAGGGAAGGGGCGGGGGGAGAGGAGGCAGGGGCAGCAGACAGCCAGCACCTGTCCCCCCACCACGCGCTGTGCATTTTCCATGGAGGTTGTTGTCTGCGAGGTAGGGAAAGAGGAAAAGAGATGCCTCATCTGCTGCATACCGCAAATGCCTACAGTGACCAGGGCTGGGCCGGTGGGGGCCGGTGGGGGCCGGGAACCTGGAGCTAACTCCATCCGGGTCTCCCACACGAGTGGCAGGGGCCCAGTCACTGCTGTCTCCTGGTATGTGAATCAGCAAAAAGCTGGAATCAGCAGCCACAGATGCTGCAGTAGGAGGCGCGGGCGTCTTACCATCAGGGCCAAACGCCTGCCCCATGGAGCCTCACAAGTCCTCATTTTCAGGCCAAGTTCAGGGGGCACTCAAGGGGAGCAGCCCAGGGGTCTGGGAGAGATGGAGCTTTGTTCTGTGTGTGCATCTCTGGGTGGCAGGGAGGCCCAAAGAGCTCTGAGGACCCAGAGCCTACAGGAGTAGTTAAAATACAATCAGTGGGCACCAGCGCTGTGGCTCAGTGGGTAAAGCCCCTGCCTGCGGTGCCAGCATCCCATATGGGTGCCAGTTAGAATCCCAGCTGCTCCACTTCTGATCCAGCTCTCTGCTATGGCCTGGGAAAGCAGCAGAAGGTGGCCCAAGTGCTTGGGCCCCTGCACTCACGTGGGAGACCCAGGAGAAGCTCCTGGCTTTGGTCTGGCCCAGCCCTGGCCCCTGCAGCCAACTGGGGAATGCAGCGGCGGATGGAAGGTCTCTCTGTCTCTCCCTCTCTCTAACTGTGCCTTCCAATTAAATAAAATAAATCTATAAAAAAAACTTTTTTTAAAAAAAAGGAAGGAAGGAATACAATCAGCAGTGAGAGTGTTCACAGTCTTCAACGGCAGGAACAACCTGAGATCCATCCACCAGGGAGTGGATGGACAATGGGGGGTGTGGCCACAAGCTGCAAAGCCGCCCAGCCACAAAGAGGAACGAGTTCTGCACCACGTTACAACACGGGTGAACCCCGCAACCTCAGGCTCCGTGAAGGTCCATGTACAACTCCACTGATGAGAAACCCCCAGAAGAGCTAAGTCCTAAGAGACAGAAAGCAGATTCGCGGTTGCCAGGGGCTGGGGCAGGGACGGTGCGGGAACGGGGGCGGCTGCTGGTGGGTCCGGAGTTTCCCAGGGGGCTGTGGGGGCGGGGGGTGTGACGATGCTTTCAAGTTGACGGCGGTGATGGCCGCCCAGCTCTGCGACTGCGGTGAGCCCGCGGAAGCATGCACTTTAAATACGCGAATTGTCCAGTGCGCGAACTCCAGCCCCAGGCAGCTGCTCTGTGCAGGACGCGGGCGAGAAACAGCAGAAATGTGCAGGATGATCATCTCTTAAAAGCCGCAAATGCTGCCCTCGTTTCTGAAGAGCAGCGGGAACATGAGATCAAAGGCGAGACGTTTCAGCCCTGACGACATCCCCAGCCGTCCTTGTCCAAGCGAATTTCAGTAATGTCCACTTCACCCATGGAGAAAGGCGGCCAACGGCGGCCGGGGGCCACCCAGGTCCACACCCGAGCAGGGAGCAGCCGAGGCGAGCTCGGGGCCGAAGAACCCCAGGGAGTCACCCCTCGAGCACATTTTCCCCTCTTCCATAAACTCCCAGCATCCCATAAATCTACGAGAAACAGTCAAACAGCAAGAAGCAAAGAGGAGGAAGCGGCGGCGGGACAGAACAGACTGGCCACCGACGGCAGACTGCAAAACGCCTGCAACTGTACAGCTCCCGGCTGACCCATCAACGCCGCACGGCAAGGAGAAGTCAGCGAGTGACAACGCCGCTCCCACTGCAGGAGCAAGCCGCACGCGCGCAGGCACTCGGCCACCCCCAGCCCCACTCAGCAGCTAGGACAGGGCCTCCTGGGGTGACACCCACAGAGCCAAGGGGCTGGGGCCCCTGCAGACACAGCCCGGGGAAGGACCCCTGGCCCCCAGCCACATTTAGTGGTGCACAGCCTCCAGGTCAGGAACAGTTCATCAGACAGAAGTGCAGAGATGCAAAGACACACGCAGCGGCTGGGGACAGTGTGCAGAGCAGGCTGCTCAGGGACCGTCTCTGGAAGATCTCAAAGACCTCGCCAGGGCTGATGTCACTGGCCTGAGCCGCAGCTCCTCCCCCCAGGGTCAAAGGTCCCAGGAGTTTCCAGGCTCCCCCCACCCCTCCTGCCTTGGAGGATGGAGGGGGACAGCCTGGTTCTGAAGGGTCCCAGCGTCCCAGGCAGAAGCAGGGAGCCAGGGCCCCAGATGCCAGACACGTAGGCGCCCACACAGGCCGGGAGGCGGCATATGCCGAGGTCCAGGGTGAGGTCTCAGCCCTGGCTTTGCCCCGTGTTAGCCGGGAGACCCTGCGTGGTGATCCCCAGGGTCCCTGTGCAGTTCAGGGCTGGGGCTGGGGCGGGGGCACAGCAGGTGAAGCCACCGC
Organism: Oryctolagus cuniculus; assembly: GCF_051225735.1. Lineage (NCBI taxonomy): Eukaryota > Metazoa > Chordata > Mammalia > Lagomorpha > Leporidae > Oryctolagus > Oryctolagus cuniculus. The sequence continues at coordinate 233,335,593 of NC_142867.1, read as the reverse complement.
CTGGGACTCTGGCAGCCCACATCTGAGCAGCTGCTCGGCTTCCGATCCAGCTCCCTGCTAATGTGCATGGGCGCAGGGGCCCCATAGAGAAGCCTCCTGTGCAGAAGGCGGTGGGCACGCCCTGGGGCGTCCACAGAGTCGCACACATCTGCTGGGTCTCTGGCCACCTGGAGGCCACGGATTGGGCTCACCTGTCAGCGCCGGGCAGCACGGGGTGGGAGTCCTTTGTCCAGGTGACCAGTGGGGGCGGGGAGCCCCGGGCCTCGCAGTCCAGGGTCACCTCTTCTCCAGCCTTCACCACGACCCTCAGAGGCGCGTCAGTGTCGAGGGACCCATTCCCATGGACCCTGGGCTTGGCTGGGGCGGGGGGGGGGGAGCAAGCAGACCCGTGAGCAAGGCCGGGAGGGCAGCGGGGCCTGCTGGACGGCTCCCCCGGGAAGCAGAGCTGGTGCTGTGACCTGGACCTTGGGGAGGCCCAGGATGTGGGCGTGGCTGGAGAGCGCTGGCGGTTTCCCTCCCCTCCCCCACCTTCCCTGAGGACAACATTCCCAGTCTGTCCTCTCCCCTCTCGACACCCCCCCACCACGCAGATTCCCCTGGGGTCTTCCTCTCAAGCCCGAGGAGCCCCTGAGGACAGAGAGGACTCTGTCCCATCCTTCCTCTGCCCCCCCACCCCGTGCTCCGTGCTGGAGGCACCCAGGGCACATCTGAGCGACAAGTGCACATCTGAGCGACAAGAATGACGCCGCCATCCAGTGGGGCACAGAAAGCCCCCCAGCCCACTTTGTCCCCCCACATCATTAGTTCAGAGAAGAAATGCCACCCCCTTTGAACTTTTTTTTTTTTTTTTTTCAATAGAAAAATTTGGCTCTGGGAGGACCCGGCGGGCTGACATTCACTCATCAACCCCCACCCGGTTACGGGGTGCCCTGCTCTGCCCTGACGGCTGGGAGATGGGCCCACCCCGCCTCCTCACAGCAGTGAGGGTCTGCAGGCCATAGCGGCATCGAACCCTTCACCGTGCAAATAATGACTTAACCACTGTCGTGACCCATGCTACAAAGAGGACAGTCCAGCCAGGGGCAGGAGCCAGCTGGGCTTCCAAACAGAAGGACAGCCCGTGCAAAGGCCCCGTGGCAGGATGGGCCATTGCAGAAATGTGTGAGGAGGTGGGCAGGGCCCGGCCTCCTGGCAGACCTGGTTCCCGGGGACTTACAAAGGCGGAGTTGGAGCCACTCTGCCCCCACACCAGCTGCAACCCCCTCTCACCAGGGCCCGCGGTCACTCACTGTTGACAGACAGCCGCATCTCCTGGCTGGAGAAGCCCACGGCGTTAGTGGCCGTGCAGACGTAGGCCCCGGCATCCCGGGCTGACGGCTGAGCGATGACCAGGGTGCCGTCCTTGCTCACGTTGTAGTGGGTGCCCCTTGAGGTCAGAGCCTTGGTTTCCTAGGACAGGGCCACAGGTGACGTGGCCGGAGCCCATACCCTCCCCAGGGTGCACAGGGCCCACCCTCGGGGACTCTCCCAGCAACAGGCTCCGCCTACCTTGGTCCAGGTGATGGTGGGGGTGGGGACTCCAGAGGCCAGGCAGGGGAGGGAGGCTGGCACCCCTTCGTTGGTGACATGGTGCGTGGCCGTGGGGTGGATCCTGGGCGGCACTTGGACAAACAAACCGATTCCATCAGCCGGGAACACCCACAGCAGCCCCCCTACTGTAGCCCACATGCACTCAGGTCATGGCACCGCTCTGCCTCAGAGGCCAGCGGAACCCATTCCCGCCTCACGGCATTCTGGGAAAGGCTGAAGCCGGGAGCACGAGGGACGGACGGGCGGAGCTCCCAGGACACCGGGGCAGGGGTGGCGCCAGGTGCACGTCGCTGCCCCCTACAGCCGCCCCAGCCTCAAGTGCAGGAGCACAGATGGGTGGGTGGGTGGGTGGGGCTGCAGGCATGAGGGGGCGGGGAGAGCTCTGTGCCTCCGCCAGCTCTGTCAGTGGAACTGCTCTGAAAAACCGGGTGCTGGGGCGGGGGGGGGGAGGCAATGCCGCTGCCACGTGGGGAACACTGAGTGACGTAAGCCACTTACTCCAGAGCTCCCGGGCGGGGGGGCCGGCTGCCGGGTCAGCCGTGGGAAGTTCTAGAGCCACAGCCACCCCATAACCACCTCAGGGAGGTGAGCAGTGCGAGTACAAATGGCTAAAGGGACGAGGCTTATGGGATGTGTGTTCTACCACCTAAAAACCGTCCAAAGGAAAATTGAAACGGCATGGCATCCAGGGCTATCGCCACCCGAGTATCACCAACTCCTCCCCCAGACCGAGCGGCCGGCGTGGGAGTGAGCCTGGCCGTCTGCTGGGGGCTGGCTTGTCCGGAACAGCCTAGAAGCTGACCCAGCCCCAGCTCCCTCTGCTCAGCCCTGGAGGGACGTACAGGTGACAAGCGGCAGAAACTGGTGTCTGCTGGGCAAAGTGGGCTTAGCAACAGGTGCCACACCCGTCCTCGGCACCACCTGGGCCCCCAGCTTACAAAGGGTGGTCTTGAAGAGGAGCAGGGGCCAGGCAACTAGGAGCAGGATGGTGGGGAGGACAAGCCAGAAGCCGGTGGCCAGGCCAGCATTGTGGTGCAGTGGGTTAAGCCACCACCTGTGACACTGGCATCTCATATGAATGCCAGTTAGGTCCTGGCTGCTCCACTTCTGATCCAGCTCCCTGCTAATGTGCCTGGGAAATCGGTAGAAGATGGTCCAAGTCCTTGGGCCCCTGCACCCGTGTGGGAGACTGGAAGAAGCTCCTGGCTTCACCCTGGCTCAGTGCTGGATGTTATGGCCATCTGGGGAGTGAACCAACAGATGGACGATTGTCTCTCTCTCTGCCTCTCTCTCTATCTCTCTGCAACTGTGCCTTTCAAATAAATAAATGAATCTTTAAAATATAAATAATTTTTTAAATTGCAGCCCCGCTAACAGATGCAGACTTTTCGTCTCGTCACTGTTCCCTATCCACTACAGTCTGAGTACTTAGAAAGCACTGATGTTGAATTAGGCACCCTAAGTCACCCAGAGATGACCGTCAGGGAGTGGGAGGCTGTGTGCAGTCGGATCTGACACCATGTTAGGGCCCTGCACACCGGGAGACTCTGGTATCCACGGCGGGTCCTGGAAGCCCTGCCCTCAGACACCACGGGACGAGGATGGCTGTGGACGGTTGTGTCGGGAACGTGCGTGTGCAGAATGTGCAAAGATACACAGCAAAATGTAACATCTGGTTATTCTTAGCTACTGGAATGCGCTGTGTTTTTTTAAACATGTCAGATCCCTAATTTTCCTACAGCAAGTATGTGTTCTTTGGGCAGTTTTTCTAAACATGGGTATTCAAGACCGGTCACCCTCCCCAGCCTGTCCTGGCCCCTGCCCCTCCCCCTCCTGCCACCGGGGGCCCGGGGCTCACCCTGGACCACCAGCATCACATCCCGGTGCCGAGAGCCAGCTGTGTTGGTGACCACGCAGCTGTAGCTGCCCGCGTCCTCCTGCAGCACACGGTCCAGGTGGAGGCTGCCATCCGCCCGGACAGAGGGCCGGCGGCCAGGTGGGAGCTGGGGAGAGAGCGGAAGCAGTGGCTCAGGGCAGCCGAGACAGAGCTGTCGGACGGCACTTTGGGAGTGGAGGACCTTAGTGGGGGTGACAGCCCGGCCGCCCTGCCCCCACCTCTTCTCTGAGACTCATGCACCCCCACGGACCCGAGCTGGTGAGGTAGGCGGACCCCTGCACATCTCAACCCCACTGCCACTCTGTCAACTGGACCACGGCAGGACTCGGAGACAAGCTGGGCCCCTGGGGGTCTCTGAGAATGTTAGCCTTTAGTGAGGAGGGGCTGGAGCTCAGGGCTGCAGGGAGGCCCCGTCCAGGGGCTGAGCAGGGCACGGCCACGCCAAGATGCAGAGCGCAGCTCCAGGTGGCGCCCCAGGGCCGCCCGGCAGGACCAGAGTTAGGGAAGGAGAGCGCAGCTCCAGAGCCAGGCCTGGGCAACCCCTGGAAAGGCCCAGCCATGCCCTGTGCCTAGCGAGGGGCCCCAGGCGAGGGAGTGGGGCCCAGGGCAGGCGTGCGGCAGGGGGCTATCTGGGGAGGAGCCATGAGGGGGTCGTGCTCTTGGCCTCCAGAAGCAACATTAACAGAGGAGCGCCGAGCGTGGCTGTGCTCAAACTTGGTGGCGCGTGGGGAAACGCCGGGGCCGTCTGTAAGATGTACCAGGCAGACTTTCCCTGACAGTGACGCGGGCTCCACCAGGAGCGCTGGCCCAGTCGATGCGCTCCAGGCGGGAGCAGCAAGGTGTCGGCAAACTCCCCCGGGGGTTCTGAAACACGCAGGTTGAGAGCCAGGAGGGGTGCACAGAAGGAACTTGGGGGCCCACAGGGGATGAGCAGAGGCCTTGGAGGAGCTGACACTTAACCTGGGGCTCAGAGCAGGGTCAGCCAGAGGTCCACCGAGACCAGGATAAACAGCTCAACCATCCCCCTCTGCGGTGCGGCACTAGAGCAGCCACAGACAAACCGAGTGAGCACAGCTGGGTTCCACCAAAACCTGATAAGCGGCCACGGCCAGATGGGCCCAGGGGCAGTCGTCCGAGACTCTCGGCTTCGGTTTTAAGGCTTGGGCTGTGGGGTCCGGCACCTGGGTTCCAGCCCCGCTTGGCCACTTACTAGCTAAGTGATCTCAACCGTCTGACTTGATCTCACTAAGCCTCGGTTTCCCTGTCTGTCAAATGGGCAAGAATAATAGCTCCTTCTTCCAGGTTAGGTTTGAGGAACGAAGGTGCTAACACCACAAGTGGCAGCTGGCTCTGCCCTACGCCACTCACTGCTGCTCTAATCGAGGACAGGAAGAGAGAGACAGGCGGCAGGACAAGGACAGCGTCCTGAGGGCGGGACCAGCGTGAGCTGAGACGCGGCACAGCAGCGGTTTCCCAGGGGGTGGAGAGTTGTCCAGCCTGGCAGGACTGTAGGGAAAGAGTTCAGATGGGCCGTGGGGGGTGGGGCAGGCGAGGCAGCCGAGGGGCTTGTCTGACTGCAGGGAGCACTTGTGAGGGGGCTGCGCCCCTCGCCTGGGTCAGGACATGAGGCCACGCCAGGCAGCAGGGACACAAAGCACAGCCGTGCGGTCGCTGCCTCCTGAAGTGTCCTCCTCCCCCATCTGTCGGTGCTTAAACAAACACGGGTGGTGGGCATCTGGCACAGCAGGGAAGGTGCCACCTGGGACGCCCAGCTCTGCATCCAGCTTCCTACCAAGGCGCACCTCGGGGGGCAGCAGGTGACAGCCCACGTACATGGGTCCCGTCCCACGTGGGAGACCTGGCGTGAGTTCTGGGCTCTAGGCTTCAGCCTGGCCTGGCCCAGCAGTTGCAAGCATCTGGAGAGTGAACCAAATGGGACAGCGCTCGCTCGCTCTCTCTCTCTCTCTCTCTCTGCCTTTCAAATAAATCCAACTTTTAAAGTTAACTCACAAGTAAGGGGGTGAGGGCCCCTCTTCACAGCCTCGAAGGCACTGGGACCCCTGGTGTGTCCAGGGCAGGACAGGAGAACTGAGGACAGGGAAGAGAAGGGGGGAGAGAGCCAGCAGGAGGGACAGAGGAAACAGGAAATCCAGCCGGTGTGAACTGATAAAGCAGCGCGTGTGTCCATCAGTGCATGGGTGCTCGGGGCAGACAGGACACCGCACAGGCCGCAGCTCTGCCCCTCAGAGCAGTGGTGACGAAGGCATCGAGTCAGGGCCACCGCTGAGTCTCTGCTCCCTAGATCCTCCTGCTGAGCCGCCCTGGGGGCCAGCAGCCCTGCCTGTGCTTGTAGGGATTCCAGAGAAACTTCTGGAATAAGGCAGGAAGGAGAAGGAAGGAGAGGCCATTCCAAAGAAGGGAGCCACGAAGCAGAGGTGAACAGGACGTGCACGTGACACCCTCCCTCAATGCCCGAGGCCCCCCGCCCACCGCGCCCGGAGGAGCCCAGCACTCACGGGCCGGCCGTCCTTGAGCCAGTGCCTCTCTGGGAGGGGTCTCCCCGCCAGGATGATACAAGACAGGGACACGGGCTGCCCCTCCAGGACGCGGACCATGGAAGCACTGCTGGCAATCTCCGGGGCTACTGCAGGGAGACGAGACGGCATCGGCCACAGCACAGCCCCTGTGGGTCACCCAGGGCACAGAGGCCCCACTTGCCTCCCCAGGGAACAGGTGTCTCAAGATTGGGGGTGCTAGAGGGTCCAAGGGCCCCTGGACACCGCTGGCCATGGGCACCTCTGTCCCAGAGGATGTGGTGGCCGTGCAGGGCCTCCCTGGGGGTTCCCGGGGAGCATCTGCCTCCCCAAACCCCAGGACCCTCCAAGCCCCCAGCGAACCGTGTCCTGTGACAGTGAGCTGGGCTTCGGCCTGGACCTTCCCAAAGACATTTCGAGCTTCACAGATGTACAGGGCCTGGTCTTCAGGGTCTACACCTGAGGACAGGAAAGAGGCTGCTGACCTCCAGGGCCCATGGCTTCCGGCCCCACAGGCCCAGCTCCACAGAGCCCGGAGGCCCTTAGCACAGCCTGGCCTGCAGAGGATCAGACAGGAAGGCTGGGACGGCAGAGAGAAAAGGGTGCGGAAGAGGCCTCAACTTGCCCATCTGTAGAACAGGATAACAGAGCACACCGGAACCTTGTACTGTGATTGGAAGGGCTCGACAGGAGGTGAAGAAAGCGCACAGCATGGGCTAAAAAGCGGTGCAGCAGCCGTCATGTGACCGTGAGAGCCACTGACCCCTCCGTGACACTCAGCGGTATTGCCACTTCCCGTCACCCACACAGCTCTACAGAGCAGGCCTGACAGTCAACCCACGCGCAGGTTTTATCACTGTCACGGTCACAGTCAGGTTCCGAGTGACCTGCGGTCGGTGCTGGGGGACCAGGACCACCCACAGCCCACCCTGATCTCTTACTTTCCAGGAACAGCACGCCCGAGGGCTGCCGGGTCCTGCTGCCCTGCCGGGGCCCCAGCAGCTGGCCATCTGCCCGGCGCCAGGTGACCTTCGGGGGTGGGCGGCCGGTGGCCCGGCAGGCCAGGAAAGCGCTGGTGCCCAGCTCCACAGTGACGTTCTGGGGCAGCTCTGTCAGCCGAGGTGCATCTACGGGGAGGCACAGGTCAGCCACGCCCATCCAGCCCAGCCGCCTGTGCCCTTCTGCCCCTCCCCCCCATGCCTGGCAGCCCCCTCTTCCAGCTTCACCCTTACAAACGGGCAGCTGACTCCTGCGCAGGCTGCAGGACAGAGCTCTTGGGGACAAGGCGGAGGCATGGACTGCAGTGCGATGGGGCCACCGTTGCCCCTCCTACCCCCACATCGGGTCTCAGGGCCCTCACTGGAGCCCCGCCACACAGGGGAGCCACACGCCTGCTCCTGGCTGTGACCCCTCCCAGGAAGTCCACCTCTGAGCCGCTGCATGGCACCCTTGGGCCTCAAGAAGGCGTGCGTTGCTGAGTCTGACTATGACCATGGCCAGCCAGGGTGGAGGCTCACTGGGAGGCTGGAGGGGAGCCCCCACTGCCTCTCAGACCCCCTCCCTCCCCTCCCCCACCCCCTGGGCCACAGGGGGCTTCCCCTTGGAGGGGTCCTAGACTTGCCTCTGAAGTGCCGAACCCACTGGCCTGGGCCAGGCCACTCTCTGGGTGCAGAGAACCAGGCCAGAGAGGCCGGCTGGGCTCAGGTGCCAAGTCCACGGCCCCTTCTGGGTTTCTGCTATTTTTTAGTTTTATGTATTCACTTACTTATTTGAGAAACAGAGAGACAGAGACGGGAGTACACTCCCTCTGCTGGTTTACTTCCCAAGTGCCCACGAAAGCCAGGTCAGGGCTGGGCCAAAGCTGGGAGCCGGAAACCCAATCCAGGCCCCCACGTGGGTGGCAGGAACCCAGTCACTTGGTCTGCATCAGCAGGGAGCTGGAGCCAGGAGCCCAAGCACTCTGAAACCGGATGCCGACATCCTGACCTGCGTCGTAGCCTCCACAAAGAGCCGCCTCCCTGGGGATCACGGGCCACCGACTTGGGAAGAAGCATATAAAACGCCACCTCATGGCATACACAGGACACTGAGGAGTGACAAGGGGCCGTGCTAAACACTGCGCCCGGGCAGCAGGCCTGGACAAGGGCTGTCCTGGCCACCGGGGCTGTAGGAAGCTCCAACAATCCACGGAGGGTGGAAAGTCCCCCAATTCTTGATCCGCACAACACCCGCCCTTCCCCGAGGTAAGGAAGCACTGTTAACGGCCTGCGGGGTCGCGTCCACGCCTTTCCTTCTCCGCTTGGTCTGCACTTCATTATCAGGAAGTCAGAAGCAAGTCCCTTCCCAAAGCGGAGTCTCCAGACCCATCCCCTACGCTCCCCCCGGGCGGGGCGGGGGGGTCTCTGGCCCCTGCTACCCGTTGGCGCCCAGCACCACGGACAAGCCTCCACCTCTCTGTTCTTTCCATCCTTTCCAGAAACCTCCCTCTCCCGTCCAAACCATGACATCAGATTCCCTCCTGGCCTCAGGGATTTGGGAAGTTCCAAGGAGAAATAAACACAACTTGGAAAATCACTGTGAGGAGGAAGACGTCTTGGACCCAGCCTCAGACGCCGCCCTCCGTTCCCGGGCCCGGCAGCCACCGAGGCCGAAGCTCGCAGCCAGCCTTCACTCAGGCCTTGCTCCGGCACAGCCCCGCCACCCCCTACCACCCCAGGCGGAGCCGGGCTCAGGCCCAGGGTCAGGTACCCAAAAGTCTGCCATCCCAGCTGTACACAGGCCACACTGGGGCCCCCTCCACGCCTCGCCTCCCCCGAGCGGGTCTCAGGCTTGCTCGGGCCCTGAGTGCGCCTCCACCCCCTCCCCTCCTTCGCCCCAGCCAGCCCAGCTTTGTGCCCCAACCTTGGAGCCCTCTGAAGCCCCCTCTCCTCTCCATCCCCTTCCTAGGCCTGACGTGCACGGCCGAGAAGTGCGAGTGACAGGTGCAGAGGATGGCGCTCGGCACCCCGCTGGGTGACAGGCAGCGAAAGGAGTGCTCTGGGCACCATGATGTCACCCAGTGTTTCCATGAACTCGCAAAGTGGGTGTTACTACCACAGCCCTCATTCTACACAAGAAGAAACTGAGTCAGAGACATGGAGAGTCCCGCCCAGGGTCACAGCTCAAAGTCAAGGGCAGAGCTGCGATCGGAGCCCAGGGCTGACCAATACCAAAGCCCAGACTCCCGACCCACAACCCTTCACCCTTCACCCCTGGGTGCTGTGCCAGCCACGGCTGCGCCTGCCTCTTCCATCTTCCTGCAGGGGTCACTCCCAAAGCAGCCAGACCCAAGCCTGAGCTACCCAGCTGGGGCCCACCCCGAGCACTGGGATCAGCAGGGCTGTGCTGCCAAGCCTGTCTCGCCGACCAGGACCCCAGGACCCTCCAGGCGTGCCAGGCCCCTCAGTGGGTGGAGGGGAGACTGAAGCCCCAAGTCCAAGTTGGGAGAAGGGGGACCGGGATGTCAACCTGGTGCTGTTCTCAGGGGCTCATCTCTGCTCTGGGGTGCCAAGCCCCTCCTCACAGCCGCCCAGCGCCCTCACTTCCCAGGAACCCCCACTGTGCCTTGGCCTCTGACAGGTTGGGGCAGGAGCTGCAGGAGCCAGGACAGGTGGATGTTGGCAGAGCCACTCCCGGGGAGGCCCCTCTGCAGCTGAGGGTGGCAGAGCCTGTGTGCAGCAAGGACTCATGAGGGGCAAGGAGGGGGCTCAGCCCCGGGCTGAGCGGTGACCGCAGGAAATCCCCAGGCTGGAGCCCTGGCCCCGAGGAGTGCGGTCTGGAGGCGGGGCCTCTGGGAGGAATCAGGTGTGCATGAGGTCATGGGGGTGGAGCCCCACCTGGGGTTAGTGCCCTTAGTGCAGAGACGCAGACAGCTGGCTACTCCCCCGTCCACTCACATGCACCCAGGGGAGGCCACAGGAAGGGGGCGGCCACCGCGAGAGAGCCCTGGCAGAGCCCAGCCATGCTGGCACCCCAAGCCACGACATCCACCGTGGGAGCCGTGAGAAACAGATCTCTGTGTTGCACTGCTGCCCACGAGAGCCTGTTCCTGGCCACCCGAGCTGACCAGGTCACTGTGCCTCTGTCCCCTCCCGGCTCCCACGGGCAGGGAGCAAAGTGCAGGCTCCTGAAAGCCTCAGGTCCCTGCTGGGGCAGCCTCACTCCCTGCACCTGCTCCCTTGTGCCTCCTGCGAGGCAGCCTGGGGTACAGGGACTGGGCCAGCAGCAGGCAGGACTGAGTCAGTGCAAGGGTGGGGGGGAGGGAAGAGAGAGGGAAGATGGCCGCCCCACGAGAGCGACCGGCAGGAACAAGGGTTGCAAGCAAGAGGGTGGGCGACTTCTCTGTGCGAAGGAGGCTGCAGCTCGGGTGCAGGGAGGGACCCTTGCAAGCTCCTTGCTCTTCAGAATGGCGCGGGTGGGGTCAGCAAGGACCCAGGCAGGGGCCACACTGCCCTCCCAGGGGTTTTCCAGGGGAAGGAACCCATGGAAGCTCTGGCCATAGTGAAGGGATGATGGCACAGGTGGTGACTTCTCGGCCGCCTCCTGACCCCCAGAGCAACAGACACTGGGCTGACGGCCCCAGGCCCTCACTCAGGCCTCAGTTTCCCGCTCTGGAAAGAGTGGGCTCTATTATTTCCCCTGAAAGTTCCAGGGACCGCCTGGAGCCCCTGCAGGCCCTGGGCGGGGCTGGCAGGGAGACCCCTGCATGGTTTAAGCAGGAGGAGGGAGGGGTGCTGTGCAGAGGGCTAGAGTGCACCAGGCGGAGGCCCGGGCCCAGGCCCTGCCTTGAGAGCCTGAGGGGGCAGTGGTGCCTGAGCAGGGGGCCCGCACTCCACGATGCTGTCCCCATACGGAGAGGCTGCGACCAGCCTGCAGCCCCGGCCCCGCTGGCCAGGCCCACAGATGACGCTCACGAGCATTTTCCTCCATAAAGAAATATTTCAGACAGATTTTTAAATGCCTCAGTACAAAGACACCTACAGCTCCAGCTGGTCATCTTCCTCTCATCACTATTACTCATTTTTCATCCTGACTCTAAAGGAAATTAACATCAGAACGTCATCCTGGGCTCCTAAATATATCGCAGGGCTTCTGCCCACGGAGCGTGATGGAGAAGCTACGCGGGACGGGCCATGCCTGCCCCCCGCTCGCTTCTCTCTGCTCCCCCACCCCAGGCTGGCCAAGGGTCTGCAGTGCCCACACGAGCCCGCCCCTACTCCCCAGCTCACCCATCCAGCACTGAGCGCTGCTGGGAGCAAATGAGAAGCCAGGACTGAGTGAGAGGGCAGACAGGCAGCGGGCAGCCTTGGAAAGGAAATCAAGCAAAGTAATCAGGACCCTGAATTCGGGCAGGGGGTGCCCGCTGCAGAGCCACATCACCAGCTGTGGGACCAGCCCTCCGCCTCAGCCGCCCCTCTCAGCCCACCTGCGCCCACAGGGGACACCAAAGAGCCCTCGGGCTGCTCCCAAGTGCAGGCACAGCTGCGGCGGGAGGGGAAGGCCGCCCCCCTCTCGTGCCCCGAACACCAGCAGGAAGCCTGTTCCCAGCTCAACAGCAGGACGTGGGCACAGTGCCACCCATCCCCAGCCTCTGCCAGCTTGGCCGGGAGAGCCAAGGCACAGCTGCCACCCAGATGAGCAGAAAATTTCATTTCCCACTGCCACTGCCAAGCGGGCTCCCTCCAGCTCCACAGCTGCTGGGCCAGCCTCCACGCCGTCTGTGATCCAAGGCCACAGGGTGCCAGTGCCTCCGCAGCTCTGCCTCCAGGCTGCCGGCCGTACCCTCCCTCTGGCGCGCAGAGACAGCCCCAAGGCCAGCGGCAGACAGGGAAGGAACAGGGCGAGGTGGGCACATCAGCCTGGACCCCGAAGAGGAAAAGCTTGGCTGGAGACCAGAGGAGGCCCACAGGATGACGGCCGCAGCACACACACACACACACACACACACACCCGCCGGAGCAGTGCCCCACTCTCCCGGGACCTTCAGGCTGACTCCTGCGGCAGTGGCTTTACCGGAGCCCACTGCATCACAGGCCCCTCCGCCTCTCACTTGCACCACATCCCAGGAGCATTTCTGCCCACCAGAAGCCCGGGGCCCAGAGAGAAGGATGCCGGCAGCACCACAACCATGGCCAGGGCTCAGTGCCAGCTCTGCCGCCCACCAGCTGCATGGTCTCAGGCAAGACACTGAATCTCCCCGTGCCTCAGTTTCCCCACCTGTGCAGGAGACGAGGCCAGCTGCCACCCCCCAGCATTGCTTTGAGGACGACAGGTGTCAGCTTAGAGCTGGCTGATGCCACAGAAGTGTGGCTCTCGGCTCCACTCCCGCCACATTCAGGCTCCTGGGCCCATGACTTTCCACCCCGGCCCAGCCCAGCTGAGAGCCTGGCCACACAGCACAGAAGGTGTGGACACACAGCTCTTCTCCCAGAACCTCTCAGGGACCCCAGGCCGGAAGTGACCGGCAGCAGGTGACAGCTGCCTTGGCCTCCACGCCTCTCCTGCCCTGTGTCACTCGCTCCCTGCCTCACTTCTCCGGCCATGGTGTCCGGGAGGCGGGAGCTTGCACGTGCTGTTCCCTTTCCCTGGAACACTGTCCCCAGCTCCACGCCTGCCTGGCTGCTCTGGCTCCAGCTGGGATAACACCTCGCCCAGGAAGCCTTCCCAGCTCCCGGTGTTAGCTTGGCCCCCTTCCTCGGGTCCCCACACCCTGAGGATGCACTTCCAGATGCCTGGTTTTTCTGCTCTCAGCTTACAGGGAGTCCCCACGTCTCCCCAGCCATGTTCCCGTGTGACAGGGCCTGGCACACGGGCACCTGGTGGCCCTTGTTAGAGGAATGAATGATAGCACAAATGAACGGATGAAGGCTAAGGGCACGAAGCCGGGAAGGTCACCAGTCTAAGATGGCACCTTGGGGAGCCCTTGGCTACCTGAGCCACTGTCGGCCTCGGCCCAGCCTGGCCCACCCAGCCTAGACGCACACGCTCTCGGCTCTCCGTCCTCCCCAGAGCCCCCAGCGTCTGCCTCTCCCGCTGTGGCCACAGCAAAGCCTTGGAGCCCAACCTGTGCTGGCTCAGCCTGCCAAGGAGCTGTGCCTGTGGCTTTGCAGCCAGTCCCGTGCCGGGAGCCAGGCCTGGAACTCAGACCTCATGAACACACAGGACTCACGCTCCCCATGTACAACGAGTACAGTCGCCCCCCTCTGTTTGCCAAGCAGTCGAGGGGCCAGACCCTGCACCAAGCCTCATTCAGGGAACGACACCCGGCCCTCAGGGCAGAATGGCGGAAAGTGACAGAGTAGAGACGAACTCGGCTGTCAGCCCCAGCCTGAACCACGCTGGCTCTGTGGGATGCCGCCTCCAAGCAGCCCCCAGAGACCCCTCCCTTCTGGACTCTCTGGCTTGTGTGACCCCTCCCAATCACAGGGCCCTGGGGCTGGTCTGTGACCAGCAGAATGGGCAGAAGGAACAGTGTGTGGGGACAGACAGTGGCTTCCACCCTGGACCCTCTCTCTCCATCCTGCCCGCCCACACTCTTGCCCTGGGGAAAGCCCACGTGGCAAGGGATGGAAGCCTCACACCACAGCCACTTGAGTGAGCCTGGAGGGGACTCCGATGGTGGCCACGTGGCAGGCCCTGCACCAGAACCGTCCAGCTGAGCCACGCCTGATGCCTGGCCCTCCGAATGGGAAAGAACAAACGCTCACGGCTCCAGCCGCAGAGGGTGTGGCGATGTGCGACGCAGGGAGCCGCGACACGCACGCCAGCTTCTCTCCATCAACCCTGTCCCGAGGCCACAATGGCAGCCAGGGGCAGGAGCCGCAGGGCGGGGCACACTCACGTCCGACCTCCAGCTGGATTTCCGCGGTGGCGTCACCCAGCTCGTTGATGGCTCGACAGGTGTAGACCCCAGCATCCCTCTCGCGAGCCGCTGGGATCCGCAGCGTCCCCGACGTGGAGCCCTCAGGAGCCAGAATCATCTCAAGGCCGCCTGGACCACACAAGAAAGAGAGTCAGTCGGGGCCGGCTCTGTGGGGTTGTGGGCTAGGCCTGGGGCTCTGGCATCCCATATGGGCACCGGCTCTAGTCCCAGCTGCTCCCCTTCCGATCCAGCTCTCTGCTATGGCCTGGGAAAGCAGTGGAAGATGGCCCAAGTGCTTGGTCCCCTGCACCCATGTGGGAGACCCAGAAGAAACTCCTGGCTCCTGGCTTCAGATCAGCCCAGCTCCAGCCGTTGTGGCCATTTGGGGAGTGAACCAGTGGATGGAAGACCTCTCTCTCTCTGTCTATAACTCTGCCTCTCAAATAAACAAGTCTTTAAAAAAAAAAAAAGAGCATCAGCTGGCATCCCCTGGTCGCACAGAGGCCGGTAATTCCAGCCTCCCAGATGCCAGGCTCTTGCACCCCATGAGGCTGGTCTTCCCTGAGCCCCTTGTAGACCAAAGTGGAGGCCCAGCCAACCCCCAGCTTGTCAGGCTCACCACCCAGGAACTCGTGCCTGGGCCTCCCACTGGGTCAGACCCAGACACGGGAGCTGAGGTGGCCGTAGCCCCACATGTCCGTCTTCCCGGGGCCTCACACACCCCCTGACCCTTGCCCGCTCCTTCCTATATTCAATTTAATTTTGTATTTTACGTTGCAGGAAAATATACATCCCATAAAACATCTCATCTTGTCCTAACTGCAGTGGCATTAGGGACCTCCACACTGTGTGCCCGTCACCTCCATCCAGCTCCGGGCCCGCCCCCAGCCTCCGGCACCCGCACTCCACTCTCTGTCCCTGTGAACTGGCAGACGCCTGGCGGATCTGTCCTCAGGGGACTGGCTCCTGTCACCTAGCATGCCCTCGAGGCTCACCCACGCCGCAGCGTGTCCGGATGCCAGGCCTTCTCAGGCTGCACGGCACTCCGCTGCAAGCCCCCTTTCAAAAGGGGCTGGGAGGAGGGGGCCCGGGGCCAGAGCAGGCAGCGTCATAAACACTAGGCAGGCCACAGGCAAAATGCTGCAGTCCCGTGCTGACAGCGCCTGCCCTGCCTGTCTGCAGGGCCGGGACCCCCGACAGGTGCTGCAAAGAGCAGAGCCCACCGGTGGGAGGGGCCTCATCGGTGGTCCTGACTGATCCCTGGGAGGGAGCCCTGGACACGTCCAGGGGGGCCGAAGCAGTGGCCCCCAGCCCTGACAAGCGAGCAGCAGCTCCGCCCAGGGCCGCGTGCAGACACTGGACACGCTCTCGCTCAGCCCTCCGAACCGCGGTTACCCCATTCCTGCTTCTCCAGAATTCACGCTGGCCTCAGCACCACCACCAGGTGTGGTGCATCTGGCTCCTTCTAAACACGTCACACAACCAAATCCATCTTGGAATGCCCCATTCGACAGTGAAGGAAACTGAGGCTCAGACACTCCAAGTCACGCCAAGGTCACCCCGGAGAGCCAAGATTCGAATCTGGGTCTGACTCCATCCCGCTCCTAACTCAAGCATCGACTGCAGAACCGGGCTGGGGAGAAGCTGGGCCTGCTGGACCCGTGCTGCCCCCCCCCAGACCCCTACTCGTTTTCTGGAAAGCCGACCCCCCTCAGGCCCCTCTCCCACCTTCGTACCTCGATACCAGATGACCCGGGGTGGGGGGACCCCCGATGCCTTGCACCCCAACACGGCCTCCTCCCCAACGGCTACAAGCACCACGGCGCTGACGGCAGACACGGACGGGGGGTCTGCAAGGGAGGGGGGGGCGCTGGGGACCAGCCTGCATGTGGCCCAGCGTGAGGAGTCCACAGCCTTGGGGAGCCCCTCACGCCATCCGCGCCAGCACCCCTCACTCCACACTGCCCTCCCGCCGCCCCTGCCTGGAATGCTGTGGACCAGCAGAGGGGTCACCTCTGCGGAGGGTCGTGCTGGGCCCTGCGTGTGGCGGCCCCTCCCCCATCACCCTGACATCCCAGGAAAGCACCATCCGCAGCCCCCTGCTTGTTGGCTTTGGGCCAGCTCCCCCCGGCCAGGGGGCCACGTGTGCACTGCTGTGCCCCCGGCCTGACCCAGCCCAGACGCTCAGTGGACACGGGAGGCCCTCCTCCTGCAGGTGCGCTGGGCCCAGTACCTGTGTAGTAGAGGGTGACCGTCTCCTCGTCCGTCCCAGCCTCGTTCGTGGCCTGGCAACTATAATTCCCAGCATCCTCAGGGGCTAGGCCCCGAATGATCAGCGTACCCTGGGCGTCCACCTGGATTCTGAGTCAGCCACAAAAACGTTCATCACTACCGACGAATTAACCAGCAGCAGCGTCCCTAGCGACCGCTCTCCCACACGGAGCGCTTGCCGGCAGCTGGGCTGTGCCCCAGGCGTTTTACCTACAGGGCCTTTAATTCTAGTTCACGAAACGCGGACAGGCAAGGGTGTTTGCCCAGGGCCACGCAGCCTGAAGGGAGAAGCAAGGTTCCCGCACAGGTCTGCTGGATCCTGGCGCCCGAGCCCCTGACCCCACGGCCACTGCTGCATTTCCAAAGCAATCTTGTCCCCCAAATGACCACAGGAAGAAGGGTGCCCCGCCCCCCTCCCCCCACCCCAGGCAAGAAGCCCAGGCCTAGCCAGCCTCGGCCGCCTGTGCCAGCCCCAGAGCTCTGTGTGGGGGGCCCTTACCTGCTGTCCTCTTGCAGGGCGCGGCCCTCGCGGCTCCAGGAGACGTGGGGGGTGGGGTATCCCGAGGCTGAGCAGCTGACCTTCACCTCCACGCCCTGGGGCAAGTGCTGAGACCTGGTGTGGATGCTGACCTGCGGGGCCTCTGTGGCCCAGAGGGAGAGTGGACAGGTGGGGACAAGCCCATCAGAGCGGCTGTGCCATCCGCTACCTGGCCCAGGCTCTCCCCCTCCCTGCAGCCACAGACGGGCAGGACAGGGAAGCAGGGTCCCAAAGGGCCCGACTCCCCTTGGATTCTGGGATAGACCAGAATCCTCTGGGGCCTGGGGTAGACCAGCTGGCCGCCCCACATGGGAGCCACCTCCTGCCGGCAGGAAGCATCGAGCTCCCAGGGTTCTGCTCTGGGCTGAGCGCCTCAGGGGACAGCTGCTGGAGCCGGGGACAGCTTTCCCTGTGGTGATCCTGAGGCCCCTAGGTCTGCCCTAATATCAGCCCTAAACTTGGGAAAGTTCCCAGGACAACAGGCCTGCGAGGCTTGAACCCAGCTCATCTGGAAACGGCAGGCACCCCACCACACACACCTGCGACAGGCATGACTAATAGATCTCCAACCTGCAGAGCCCAGACCTGGCCTTGGAATCCTGCTCAACACGCCCCAGGCAGAGTCACTGGCACAAGAGAGGGTGAGCGTTCTGCCTCCTGTGCTCCCACCCTGCAGGGCTGCCCAATCTCTGCTGAACCCTGAGCTCCGACCTCTCACCCAGTGCCCTAGATATGCAGCGGGAACGGGGAGGGGGAGGAGGAGACAAGGGGACAGCTAGATGGCATGAGAAAAGGACAAGACACGTGGAATTGGCTTGGCCTGTAGCAGTAGAAACTTAGGCTAGATGCTAGGAAGAACTTTCCAACGACGAGGACCACTTGGCTTTGGCTAGGAGGCTGTAGAAGCCCCTTTCCCTAGGGGGTCAGAAAGCACTGAATGTGCTGTGGCTGCCTGCCAGAGACTGTGTCGGAGCAGGGGGATGGATGGGTGGGCTTCTGGGGGGGCACAGCTGTGGCAGGAAGGGCCTCACCTCTCACCAGGAGCCAGACGGAAGCCCGTGAGACCCCATTGGCGTTGCTGGCCATGCACTGGTACCGCCCGCTATCGCTGGGGATGACAGCGCCGACCTCCAGGGACAGGTCGGCCAGCTGGGTGACCCGGCCGGTGGCGGCTGGCAGGACTCGCCAGTCGCGAACCCACGTCAGGTTGTAGGGAGCCTCTCCGAGGACGCGGCAGGAGAGGATGGCGGTCTCCCCGGGGGACACGGTCACGTTGGGGGCAGGGACCAGCTGTGGCGGGGGGTCTGTGGGACACAGGCACGGGGTGGAGGGGGACGCAAGGGCTGAGGCACAGATGCCCGAGAGTATCCAGGCTCTCAGGGCCCGCCCTTGCCCCAGCACCAGCCAGCAGAGCCCTCCGCAGCCATCTGCTCACCACCTGGGCGGGACACCCCCCACTCTTCCTGCACCCTCCCGGGCCGCGTGCCTGTGCGTGCGTCCTGCAGCGGCCGCAGCATCTAACACGTCACCAACCCCCCCGTCCCACCCTGAGGAATGAAAGCCTTGCAAAGCAGCAGCCAGCAGGGAGAGCCACTCCCCATTCCCACGGCCCAGCTGTTATTCAGGGCGGGGGGGTGGGGGGCGGAGCAGAGCTGAGAGCGCTGCCACCTGGACACAGAAGGGACCATCTCAGAGGTCACCTCGCACAGGGACAAGGCCCTGGAGCCAGCAGGCAACACGCTCCAGGGACGGTGATGTCCATGCACACGCGTGCTGGGCTCTGCGGCCACCCGGAATCATGAGAGACTTGCCCATCCTGGGGCAAGTCGGGACATCTGCTCTGGGCAAACCTAAGCAGAAGGAGGGTTTTCCTGGTAATGGACTGGGATTACACAGGAAAATCTACCTTTTCAAAAAGAAATTGTTTATTTGAAAGGCAGACTTACAGAGAAGGGGAGACAGAGAGAGGTCTCCCACCCACTGATTCACTCCCCAGATGGCCACATCAGCTGTTCTGGGCCAGGCTGAAGTCAGGAGCCAGGAGCTTCCTCTGGGTCTCCCACATGGGTAGCAGGGGCCCAAGCAGTTGCTTTCCCAGGCCATTAGCAGGGAGCTGGATCAGAAGCGAAGCAGCCGGGACACCGGGACGCCGGCACTGCAGGGGCAGCGGCAGAGGCTTTACTCGCTGGGCTGCCACGCTGGCCCCCAAAATCTAGCCGTTTCTATGAAATGTCAGAATGACTCGAAGTCAGTTTCAGCTCTTAACCAAATAAGAGAAAAAGCAAAGATGGCCAAATGTCTCCTTCCCGTGTCCTCGTTGTTTATCGGAAGCGAAATGTCACCAGTGACTGCCGCAGAAGCACGCGCCGACTGGCTGCGTGGTGACATGACGACAAGCCAGGCTGTGACAAGCATCTGTGACTCTGTAGGACCTAGGAAAAGGGCTGTGCGGAAGTGAATCCAACGGCAGGTGGGGGCCCCGGGCTCCTGCTTGCTTCCGGAGTTTCCCAGCCTTGCAGTCAGCAGCGAGCCTGCTCTCCTGCGACTGCACGCTCCCTGGGTTCCTTCCCAACCAGACAGCTTAGGTGCCAAATTGTCAACACAGGCGCTGATGTTGCAGCGCAGCGAGCTAAGCCGCCACCTGCCGCAGCGGCATCCCATGTGGGTGCCGGTTCGCGTCCCGGCGGCTCCACTTCCAATCCGGCTCCCTACTGATGGCCTGGACAAGCAGCGGAAGATGGCCCGAGTCCTTGGGCCCCTGTCTCCCTTGTGGGAGACCCGGATGGAGTTCCAAGCTCCTGGCTTCAACCTGGCCTGCTACTG
The DNA here is from genome assembly GCF_051225735.1 of Oryctolagus cuniculus. Classification (NCBI taxonomy): domain Eukaryota; kingdom Metazoa; phylum Chordata; class Mammalia; order Lagomorpha; family Leporidae; genus Oryctolagus; species Oryctolagus cuniculus. Next base: position 233,316,040 of record NC_142867.1, on the reverse strand, counting down.
CCATTTGGGAAGTGAATCAGCAATTGAAAGATCCCTCTCTCTCTCTCTCTCCCTCCATCTCTCTTCCTCCCTTCCTCTCTCTCTTTGTAACTCTGCCTTTCAAATAAATAAGCCTTAAAAAAAAAATAGTAAAGCCAGTTTTATTCCGAGACTGTCTGGGGTGTCCTCAGCCTTCCCAGGCAGAGCCCCGCAGGTGTTCTGGGATCAAGACTACAAGATGGACAGGGGCTCCTGAAAGGACCTGGGGGTGTGGCCAAGCCCCGGGGGCAGGGCCAAGAAGTCAGAGAAGGGATTGAGGCTGGACAGGGCGGGCACGGCCCAAGCCAGGGCTCTCAAGTTTCCCCCAGCTGGGACCCACGGCCACTCCCAGAGAGGCATGCAGGCAGGTGGCAGTGCAGGTGGGCTCCCTCTGATGCTGCCCGGAAGACAGAGACTCGGCGGGAGGAAGTCCTGGAGGGAAGACTGTGGGGAGGGGTGCTGCGAGGGGCCCCGGGCACAGACCTGTGACCACGATCTGGGCCTTCGCTCGGCCGGTCCCAGCCCTGCTCACGGCTGTGCACTCGTACGTCCCCTCCTCGGCCTTGGAGGCCCGTGGGATCTCCCAGCTGCTGTTTCCTGACTCCCTGTGAGCGAAGATCAGCAAGACGCGCAATCACGCTGGCCCCAGCCTGGGCCCCCAGCCTCGTCTGGCCCTCGGGGGCCTCAGCCCCCTGAATCCTGCCCCGAGAAGGCCCCAAGTCCCCTTAGCGAGAGGTAAGCAGCCAAGGATGTGCCCATTCCACAGTACGCGGTGTGACATTGGTCAAGCCCCGTCTGTGTCCTGGACTCCCATGCATGGGGCGGGTCCGTCCTGCCCTGACTCTCATGCAGCTGGGTCCCGCATGAGCCCCGGGGAGGCCCTGCACGGGCTGATGACCCAGCAGAGGTGGGAGTCCCTGAACCACCCTCCACATCCCCGGCCACCCTGGCGATCCCTGAGCTGGGTTGTCCACGGGGATGATACAACCAAGACTAAGGTCCCCCTCCTGCCCCCCACTCCCCCGCGATCCCCGCAGGGCGTAAGGGTCTCGGGAGCCACTCACACAAAGTGCCGCTCCTCGCCCAGCCTGGCTCCGTCCCGCCGCAGCTGCAGCCGGAAGGGGAGGGCGCTGTGCACAGAGCAGGAGACCAGCAGGGGCTGCTGCAGGTAGCCATGGATCCGGGGCGGCATGCTGACCAGGGGGGCGCCTGGAGCCAAGGACCAGCCTTCAGAACTCCTCCACCGCCCACCCTGGCCACACCCAGCAACAGACACCCGGCCACAAACGAATCGGGAGCCAGAAAGCCAGACGGGGTTCAATCCCTGGCTCCCCCATTCAGTGGTCCCCAAGAGCACATGGCTTCATCTTTCAAAGCCTCAGTTGCCACCTCTGTAAAATGGAGTCACGGCAATGACTTCATCATGTTTGAGGAGCTGGCGTAAGTGGTGCGTGGGGAGCACACGGCACTCCCCATCCGTCATGGCTGGCATTGCTTTTAAGGCTCACTCAGGACTCTACAGCCCCCACTGCCTGGGAGCAGTCCTGACCCCGGGAATGTGGCTGGGGCCGTGCACTTGTCCCTTTGCCTGGGTTGCTGGGGAAGCCTTGCCACTTAAAAATCAGCACGCTTGGGGCGCGGCTGCGAATGCAAAATTCACACACATTTCTGAGACAAAACGAGAGACTTCGGTGAAATCGCACAGCTCACGATGAGCCTCTTGGGGCCCGCATCAGACGCCAATTCTGGCCTAGGGGTGATGCCCTCTTCTTTGCTTGGCCATCAGCGGGTTCTGGGGGATCTCGGGGTGCACTCAACCCTCCCCTTCCCTGTTGGAGCCGAGAGGAGCTGGGCGAGATGCTCCAAGGGTGACACAATGCACCAGACCTCCCAGAAGCCCGGAGCTGGGAGTGGGGAGGGCGGCGGGTGACATCATGCACCAGGCTGCCTGCCACGTCCCGGGGGAGAGGGCTGTTGGACCAGCCAGCCACGTCCTCAGCTGCGTGCCAAGCAGCCACCGCTCGCCCACGCGGAAGCCTCGCCCCAGCCGGCCCAGGCTCCCCCTCCTGGGAGCTGAACGGGCCCAGGGACCCCAGACCCACCCCCACGTCTCCAAATCCAAAGCCACCTGCTGGCAGGCCAAGCCCCAGCCTTCCAGACAGGAACGGCGGGGAAAGAAGAGAAGACCCCCTCCCCCTCCCCCCCCGCTGCCTCCACGTGAATCAAAGCTGAGACGGAGACCAGAGCCAGAGCCGGACTCCAACGGCCTGATCGTGGGAAAGAGGCTGTTCATCAGCCTGCAAAGCCCCCGGATGCACGCTGCTCCTCAGAGCTGTAAAGGCCAAGCGGGGAGGGGCCAGGAAGAAGAGGCCCAGGGCTGCCCACCGTCGTGTACCTCAGGGCGCCCTCAGCAGCTGGCCCTCCCCCCCACCTACAACCCCACTACAAGTGCACAGAGGGGGCTGTGTCTCCCAGAGGTCCCCACAAAGAATGACATCCTCCACCCCGGGAGCTCCTCCCAGGCCACCTCCAGGGGAAGGGGCCAGTAGGTGGGAGGAAGGCAGTGGCACCCAGTTAGGAGGCTGAGCGGCCAGGGAGCCCAAATACCCCCTGCCAGGACTATGGGGAGACCTGGAAAGCTTGGGAGGCTCACATAACCCTCAATAACCAACCCTGGAGGTAGCTGGTCTCAGTGCCCTCATCTATAAAACAGGGGCGTGTCTCAGAACCGGCGTGAGCACTCGGTGAGCTAGCCCACGGCACGTGTTTGGACTGCAAACAGCCATGCATGCGGAGTACTAACACAGCGAGCAGAGGGAGTACTGGCACGATGCTGACTGGGATCCTGATCACGACAGGGAAGAGCAAATCCCCACGTCTGCCCTGCCCACCGCTGCAGCTACAGTGCCCAGCACATGCAGTAGCCTCCATGGTACAGAGAGGACGATCAGAATGAGTGTTGGATGGATGCATGGGCGGCAGGGTGGGCGGATGGATGAGCAGATGGGTGGACGTGTAGACTGATGGGTATCTGGGTGAGTATATGGACAGATCAACGGGGTAGATGGAGAGATAAATAGGCAGATGGATGGATGATGGATGGGCGGATATGTGGGTGAGTGGAGGGATGGATGAGTGGATGGATCGGGGGTGGGCGGATCAATGGGTGTATGTATGGATGGGTGGATGGATCGGGGGTGGGTGGATCAATGGGTGTATGGATGGATGGATGGATGGATTGGTGGGTGGGTGGATCAATGGGTGTATGTATGTGTGGGTGGGTGGGAGGGTGGGTGGATCAATGGGTGTATGGATGGATGGATGGATGGATGGGGGGGCGGGTCAATAGGTGTATGTATGGATGGATGGATGGGGGGGCGGATCAATGGGTGTATGTATGGATGGATGGATGGATGGGGGGGCGGATCAATGGGTGTATGTGTGTATGGGTGTATGGATGGATTGGTGGGTGGGTGGATCAATGGGTGTATGTATGGATGGGTGGGTGGGTGGATCAATGGGTGTATGTATGTATGTATGGATGGGTGGGTAGGTGGGAGGGTGGGCGGATCAATGGGTGTATGGATGGATGGGTGGCTGGATAGACAGACGAATAGGTCAACAGAGATGGACGAATGGGTGGATAAGGCTGATATGTGACTGGGTAGGTGGTGGATGTACGGTGGGCAGACGGAAAGATGCGTCAGCTTTCTCTAGATCCGTGACCTGGGGGCCACGTTGGAAGCACCTCAGTCTTCAGTATGACACCTTACAGGGGACAGCTGCCCACATTTACTGAACTGATCCAATCATAGAAGGCTTCCAGGAAGAAATGGGCCTGCGAGCCCACAGAGCCAACCACTCACCTGGGGCCACCCCGCTGTAGGAAACTCCAGAGACACGGAGGACGGGGTTTCCCTTGTGGTCCTTGCCCTTCACCTTGAGGTAGAAGCGCTCTGGAGGGGTGTGGAAGGGTGGCCCCGCCCACAGCCGATGGGTGGATCCGTTGGCAAGGGGCTGTGTAGGCAGCGTGAGGAGGGGCTGCCCTGAGCTGTGGGAGAGCTCCACCGAGTCGAGGCGGCCAGGGGCCTGCAGGCCCGTGGAGTTGATCACCAGGGAGATGGGCACTCCTGCAGCGGTGGGGGTGAGGAGTGAAGGTCAGGCGCCGTGAACCTCCTCAAGTAGGGGCCCTGGGACCACACCTCAGGGTCCCCACTGCGCGGCCCTCTGTTACCTGCTCCCCACCTTCTACACCTGTTCCTGGGCCAACTAACGCTGGGGGTGGGAAAGGCGCTGGGGTCTGCTACTGTCCATGGTCCTGAAACGCCACTGTCCACCCTGCATGCTTCCAGGAGCTCTGGCACCTCGGTCACCCTGTAGACTGGACCCTCGGGACGGAGCTGGGAAGGGGCTGCCTTCTGTCCCCACATCCCAGTGTCAGCTGTCATCAGACAGGCTTCAGAGGGTGGCCCCAGCCAATGTGCCTACCCTGGGGACTGACTGACACAGGCCCAACCTCTCTGCGTACTCAGTTCTCTTTTCCACCTTCATGGAAATGCAGGGCTCTGCACGCTGCCCCAGGAGGGACAGGGCTGGGCTCGGGCTTTGTTGTTTTTTTGTTTTTGTTTTTGTTTTTGACAGGCAGAGTGGCAGTGAGAGAGAGAGACAGAGAGAAAGGTCTTCCTTTGCCGTTGGTTCACCCTCCAATGGCCGCCACAGCTGGCGCACTGCAGCCGGCGCACCTCGCTGATCTGATGGCAGGAGCCAGGTACTCATCCTGGTCTCCCATGGGGTGCAGGGCCCAAGCACTTGGGCCATCCTCCACTGCACTCCCTGGCCACAGCAGAGAGCTGGCCTGGAAGAGGAGCAACCGGGACAGAATCCAGCGCCCCGACCAGGACTAGAACCCGGTGTGCCAGCACAGCAAGGCGGAGGATTAGCCTAGTGAGCCGCGGCGCTGGCCAGGGCTCGGGCTTTGTTACGTCCTCAGCTGGCTTGGAAGTTTTGATCAGGTCTCTCCCTTTACACACAGGGACTGACTATTTTTATCCTTCAGAGATCATCAGCTGGGGGCTGTGGCTGTGGCTGGTGTGGCCCAGGAAATGCCTTAAACTTCTCGAAGGAGCATTGAATAACCTGGAAAGGGCACACGGGGGTACTTCACAAAGTCTGAGGAAAATGGACTTCAAAGTCAAGCTTATTTTGGTGCAAAAATATTTTGAAATCCATGCATACAAATGGTCTTCAAAAAAGCGCATAAAGATTCAGATTAAAAAGCTACACGTGGATTTCAAAATTTCTTAAAATTTTTATTTATTTGGGGCAGAAGGACAAAGGGAGATAGAGGGGCAGAGAGAGACAGGGCTCCCACCCAGCAGTTCACTCCTCAAAGGCCTGCATTGGCCAGGGCTGTGTCAGTGCCAAAGCCAGGAGACAGGAACTCAAGCCAGGTCTCCCACAGAGGTGACAAACGCCCAGCTACTGGGGCCGTCACAGCTGTCCCCCAGGATCTATACTGGCAGGAAACGAGACTTGAGAGTCACAGCCAGGAATCAAACCCAGGCACTCCAAAAGAGATGTAGACATCTTATCCACTACACTAAACACCTGCTCCCTGAAAAATTTTTTGCACCAAAACAAACTTAGCTTTTCATTCCATTTTTCCCAAATTTTTGAAGTGCCCCACATAAAAATATAGGAGTTCAGACTCCAACCAACATAACGTAGCAACAGTTCAGGCATCCGCCATCTGCCAAGCCACAGTCTCCCCCGTGCCCTAAAGTCCACAGCACGGGGGCCAAGTGTCAACCATTAGTCATCATTTGCATTACCCTGCTGCTAATCTTTATTTTTCTGTCTCTGACCCACATCTTCGCAAAAGCAGAAACCCCAGAGGGTCCCTTGTGGGCTCCTGTCCCACTCAGTCTGGAAACCGGCCCTGGGGACAGCACCCCGTAGGACTCCTCTCCCCTCCTAGCTGTGGAGAAGTGCCAGCTTCCCCGCTCTTCCCACTTCACAACATTGGCAAAACCACCAGGGGACAAGCGGTGGCCCTGCTTCACTCTCAGGAAATCACGGCTGCCCTGGCGAGGGGAGCAATCCTTGTAACCAGAACGACAAACGTCAGAGGAGGCGCAGCTGCAACAGCAGTGCTGAGTCGCGCTTCCCGTCCCGACTCAGCCTGACCTGGCCCACGCCCCACCTGTCTCTCTTCAGAGCTGGTCCCAGCAAAATCCGAAAACCAGCCCCATTGCAAGGGACCACGTTTTCCAGACCCCCAACCTGGCTCCCAGATGGGATTTCCTGGCACGGAGCTCAGGCAGCCTGAGCCAGACACCTCTGCTGGTACTGTGGCCCCGACTTCTCCGGGTGGAGCCACAGGGAATCCACAGGCAACCTGAGACCCCATCAGGAAAGTGGCCCTGCGCCTCCTACTCCATTTGGCACCCCCTAGGCCAAGCCAGCTCCCACCAGGACATCTGTTCTATGGGGAGGCACCACCCCCTCTTCCTGAGCCATCATGTCAGCTCCCTGGTGCCCCTTCTTTGATTGGACCAGCCTGCTATTTGCTGGAAAGGTGAAGATGGGGGACATGTTTGGACAAAAAGAAAAGAGAAGGGGTGAGCTCAGCAAGAAAGGGGACAACCTGAGGGGCCCATGGCATCCAGGAGGTTCCCTAAAGGTGTGTGCCACCCGTCACGTGGGCTGAGGGCCAGGGCAAGGTGCTGGCCTGGGCTCAGTGTGCATCCTCCTGACCTGGGACAATGTCATCCCACAGCCGCACAGCCACGGGCCCCACCTGCCCACCATGCCCAGAGCCAAGCCCATGGCACAGGAAGGCAGCTTAGCATGGCCCCAGGGCAGCACCGTACCTTGCAAGGGCCACTCGATGGTGTGGTTGAGGTCCAGGGAGGGCTGCGTGGAGAAGCCGGCTCGGAAGTCGATGTTGCTGACGCCCGTGATTCTCACCGAGTGGCGGCCGCTGCTGTAGATCTAGCGGAGGCCCCGCCCACGTCACCGCAGCATCCCCCACCCCACCTCAGCACCCCAGAGGCAGGGCAGGAGGCCGTGGACCTGACCCAGCCCCAGGTCAGCAACTGGGATTCTCCCGCCTTGGCAGACAACATGATGAACTTCCGGCTCCCTGGGGCCCAGCACGGTGCTCCCCCAGGGGAGAAGCAGAGCCCCAGCCACAAGCCTACTCTGAGTGGGCCTCTTGGAGCAGCCCTGCCTGTCACCCTGCAGCCCCCTCTGCTCCCTGCATGGCCAACTCCCCACCTCGCCGTCCGCGTCCGGGTTAGAGCTCTCGGCTCAAAGATGCAGCCGGGTGGTGCTGCCACTTCCCCTGCAGTACCTCACCCCGTAGGCGCTCTGTAAATGCCGCTCCCCAGGGCGGCAGCCTGCTCCACCCAAGCACGTCTTCTAGTTCCCGGAACTGAGCAGGCCCTGTCCCCCGCCAGCTCTGTGCCTCTGAGCCATCTCCCCAAAGTTGTCCCAGCTTCTTTCCTGTGCTTTCCACAGGGCAGGGTTCTGAGCCCCAAGTCAGGGGAACCCTGAAGTCATTTCTCCAAGCCCTGCTTACCAAGCCCAAACTGTTCCACTTGCTCCCCTAGGAAAAGCAGAGCCCTCTCCTCTGCTCTGGACCCGTTACCCCTATTGATATGCCCACACCACTGCCCAGGCTCCCCTCGGAGGAGAAAGGAACGGTTCCGGTTCAGCAGAGTCGGCCTCTCCCCGGCCCCGCACCCGGCACCCCTACCTTGATGGACCACAGCCCAGGATGCTCAGGCTTAAAAGCCACGACCTTGGCCGAGTCGGGGATGTTGAGGAGGACGTTGAGGCCTTCATCCTTCTGCAAGATCCTCCCTGTGCAAGCCCCAAGCCACCAGTCAGTCCCCGACCCTTTCTTGGGGGTTCCGGGGTCCCGTCCTGTCTCCCGGAGCCCCCGCCCACCAGCACCAGTCTCCCCAGCCCGGACTAGAGGGACGTGGGCAGTGCCCGGACCTCTGTCTCACTCTGCACCCAGCCACATGGCTCCCTGGGCACAGGCTGCACACCTGGCCTCCAGACCTAGCCATTCGTGGCATTCGCCGAGCCTTGTGGGCCAGCAGGCCAGGACCAAACACCACGGGCTGTTGCCCTTGGAGACTCCAGGACCCCGCTGAGTCTTTCCTCCAATTCCTGCTGCCTCGTGCACCTTACCCCTGGGCCTGCGTCTCTCTCTGAACCCCTGCTCCCTGGCTCTCGCTCTGCAGCCCGTCACCGGCAGAGGCCAGACCCCAGCAGTTCATACCCAGCGGGTCCCGGACTTCGATCTGTGGCCCTGGCCCGCTCAACGAGACGGTGACCTCCTTCAGGCTGGGGTCAAAGGGGAGTCTCCACGTGTGCTCGCCCTCCTCCTCGTGGTCTGTGGACAGCAGGTGCACCTTGGAGGCCTGAATCGCTGACTCCACCCACTTCAGCACCTAAGAGGTGAGTGGGAAAAGCTGTTAACAGCAGGTGCCCGTGATGTCTTACTTGTGCCTGGCCCGAGGCAGGTCCCTAACCAGCTGCCAGCTGTGTGCAGAATCTGCTCCTTACTCAGGTTGCAGGCAGCACGCAAACCATCCAGGCCACCCCAGGCCACCGCTCCTCACTGCCTTCCGCCAGGCCCAGTTCTCACACTTGTACCTTCCTGGCTGCTGTGGGCTCTGGGCTGGGACATCTAAGTCGAGGCAGTCAGAGGACTCACCTCAGAGGGAATATGCAAGAATAGCTGGGTATGCTTCTACAGCCACCTCCTCCAGGAAGCCTGCCTGGTGGCTTTTACACACAGATGAACCCTGGAGATTGAAATCACCCCAAAGGCTTCAGACTGTTCCCACCAGGGCCCAGCCCCAAGTCCCTTCCCCAAGGTGGAGGTGCAGAACCAGCAGTACTGAGAAGTCTTGAACCCTTGATTGCTCCAACTACTTGCTCATTCTCAAATCAGACAAGTCCCACGGAGGAGCAGACAGAGGCAAGGAGGCTCTCGGGCACACGCTTGGGGCACGAGTTTCAGGGGCTCTCAAACCTCCTCAAAGACCCCCCTGAGTACAGGCCCCCAGGTTAACAACCCTTGCCCCATCTGCACGCGGGACGGCTGAGTCCCTCCAAATCCCTACCATGACCTCCCAGACCCGTGTCTGTGTCCTGGCTCTCACCCAGCTGACCCAAGGTCCCTATCCCCGACTTCCTCCATGCCTGCTAGGCTGGACCCCCAGGAGACCCCAGCCCCCACTTGCAAGAGGCTCCACCCCTTCACAGTCTCCCCCTCCACAGCCTGGAGCAGGCTCTGCTCCCTGTGTGCGCCGCTCGGCTGCAGTTTGCACCCCCCTCGTCCACTTATTGGATCTGTGCCTGCTAAGGTTTAAAAACTAGAGAACTTCAAAACAATCCACGGAAAAGTGCAATTAGGAGACAAGTTTCTATGGATGCCAAAAATGTGAAATCCATGCAGCTTTTTCTTCATAACACACATTTTCCAGGAATATTCTGAAGACCTCTTGTATGCATGCATTTCAATTATTTTTGCACCGAAATAAACATATCTTTTAATTCCATTTTTCCATGAGATTTTCGCCCTCCAAAAGTTCACAGATTAGAAAAGCAATGCCCAGGGCCGGTGCTGTGGCATAGTGGACTAAGCCACCGCCTGCAGTGCTGGCATCCCATATGGGCACCAGTTTGAGTCCCGGCTGCTCCTCTTCCGATCCAGCTCTCTGCTGTGGCCTGGGAAAGCAGTGGAAGATGGCCCAAGGGCTTGGGTCCCTGCACTATTGTGAGACCCAGAAGCCGCCCCTGGCTCCTGGTTTCAGATTGGCTCAGCTCCAGCCATTGTGACCATTTGGGGAGTGAACTAGAGGATGGAAGACACTCTCTCTCTCTCTCTCTTTCTCTCTCTCTCTCTGCCTCTCTGTAATTCTGTCATTCAAATAAATAAATAAATCTTAAATAAGTAAATGATAACTATTATGATTTACTTATTAAAAAAGAAAAGAAACAAGAAACGCGATGCCCAAGTTCAGACGCTCATGGCAGTGGCAAGCAGGGGGTGTGGGGGGCCGCTGGGAAGGGACGAGGTCAGGAGGGGGGGCCTCCAGCCCGGCCTCAGTGACGTTCTAAGAGGAGGAAGGGGACGCGGCAGGGCCCTGCCGCACCTGCGATGCCCCCCACCGTGTGGTGGTCCAGCAAGAAACCTCCCAGCAGGTGCTTGTACTTGACCCGACCTCCCAGGCCTCAGGACCATGGCCACAGAACTTCCCTTATAAGTTACCCCATCTAGGACGCGCTGTTGCAGCAACAGACAACAGTGGGAGACGGTGCCTGTCCTCCAGGGGCACTCGCCGTGCCCCTGCGGATCCCGGCCTGAGCTCACCATGTAGGGGAGGCACCGGGAAGCTCTCTCGGCCTGCGGGCGGTAGAGTGCACACTGCACTTCCCCTGGGTTACCTCTCAGACGCCCTGCTCCATCCTCCTCCCTCCTCAGCTATGCCCCCTCCTTCCCAATGGCCACGCCTCCCGCCTCCCTGGTACTGGCAAGGAAACCAGGAAGGAGAGACAGGAGCCCACCGCCTGGCCTGGGTCATCTCACTCCAGGCCCAGTGACCTCAAGAAGTGTCCCGTGCAAACCTCACAACGGCAGCAAGGGCCCAGCGAAGCTGACTGTGCAAATCAGCACCCTCCCCCCCCCACACACCGAGAACAGCTGCAGAGCCCTGAGCCCACCGTCTTGGTCTCCGTGGGAGGTGGGCCAAGGACAAAATGAACTGCAAAGGGATCCTGGGGCTGGCCAAACTGCCAGCCCCGAGATTTAGAAACTGTGCTACGTATCCTGTAGGATAAAGCAAATAAGGAAAGATGACCGTATTTTCTGAACCAAGACTTCCTCTTACAACCAAATGTTAATGGAGAGCTATGAGTATAAAATCAAATAAACTAAGCTAAAAAATCTGCAATGTGAAATTTGAATTGAAATATCAGTATCAGGGCTGGCACTGTGGAGCAACGGGTTAAGCCACTGCCTGGTTAAACAAGTTCAAATCCCGGCTGCCCCACATCCCATACAGCTCCCTGCTAACGCCCTGGGAAAGCAGCAGAAGACGGCCCACGTGCTTGGGCCCCTGCATCCATGTGGGAGACCCGGATGGATTCCAGGCTCCTGTTCCAGCTGTTGCTGCCATTGGGGGCGTGAAACAAGGATGGAAGATCTCTCTGTGTCTCTGTCACTCTGCCTTTCAAATAAATGAATCTTTAAAAAAAAAAAAAAAGAAAGAAAGAAAGAAAGAAACATCAGTATAAAAAAATAGAGCAATGGATAGATAGAAGATGGAAGACAGATAAGTCCAGAAAAGATAACGCCCCCAAATTCCACCGATTTTGTTTTCTAAATGTCCTTCCCGACTAGGGTTCCCTGGAGAAACGGCTGATCCCGGGTCCTGGCAGGCAATGTACAAGGATGCCTTCGTTGAGCAGAGAGGGGACACACGTAAGGGTGCAGGAAGCAGCCTGAGGAGGCCCCGCGGGCTACATCTGGGCAACGTGAGCCCAGAAAGGAGTAATTCCTCTCTCAAGGAAGAGTAACTGATAGTCAATCGGAGCACATCGGGGTCTATAATCCACGTGTCCACAAGGGGACCCCAAAAAGAGCAAAATTTCAACCAGTAAAACCCCACCTGCCACTAGTAACAGTGACTCCTGCATTCAAGAGAATTAAACAGGAATCACGGGGCCAGCGCTGTGGCACAGCGAGTTGACGCCCTGGCCTGAAGTGCCGGCATCCCATATGGGTGCTGGTTCTAGTCCCGGCTGCTCCTCTTCCCATCCAGCTCTCTGCTATGGCCAGGAAAAGCAGCAGAAGATGCCCAAGTCCTTGGGCCCCTGCACCCATGTGGGAGACCCGGAAGAAGCTCCTGGCTCCTGGCTTCGGATCCGCGCAGCTCCGGCCGTTGTGGCCATTTGGGGAGTGAACCAGTGGTTGGAAGACTGCTCTCTCTGTCTCTACCTCTCTCTGTAACTCTGTCAAATAAATAAATAAATCTTTAAAAAAAAAAAAAAAAGGTGAAACAGCCAGGTCTCAAACAGGCACTGGAGGCGTGGCTTAAAAAAAAAGAAAGAAAGAAAGGAGTATTGGATAGACCGGACCTAGCCCATTCTAGAGTATCTCAGATTCTTTTTTACACCAAGCATGAATCTTTTTTAAGTTCTAGGACAAAGAATTAAATGCCAACTTATTCCTTCCCATGAACAGAAGTCCTTGGAAGGAAGCCCACTGATGAGTGTGGGAGGGGCGGTGCAACCAGGGAGCCGTCACTCCAGGCAAGGATCCCTGCAGAGCATGATGGGAGACCCAGCAGCCGCCAGAGCCAGAGCCACAGCATCGCCCTGCAGACCACTGGGGTCCAAAAGGGAAACCCACATGGGGCTGCCTGTCACCAACTCACCCCACCAAACTCAGCATGCCGGACAGGGGGACCACCAGACGTCATCCGCCTCCTGCCGTGACGCCATGGACAGTCCGCCACGTGCAGAACCGGGGACGTGGCACAGGCCCACGCCTCTTCCACAACGTAGCGTCCACAGAAAGGGCAGACAGCTCCAGATTCGAGGAGACGCGGCAGACGCGGCCACTGCACACAACCATGACATCCCGAAACCCGCGACGGAGGACGTGGTGAGGACGGTTAGGGAAACCAGAATGTGGACTAGCAGACGATACCAGGGAATCATTACTACTTTTTAAAATAATAGAATAGGTTATGTTGGAATAGGTTATGTCTTAAAAAAACAACCCCATGCTAAATTATTTATATGGATAAGGTGTCAGGATTTAGCAAGAGCTATAACAAGGCAGATAAAGCAAGCAAAGCAAAAAGTTAACAATTGTTGAATCCAGGTAGCTTTTCCATATCTTTGAACTTTTTCATAGTAATCTAATTTTAAATTGTTTTTTAATTTATTTTTATTTGAAAGGCAGCCAGACAGAGAGAGAGAGAGAGAGAGAGAATCTTCCATCCACTGGTTTACTCCCCAAATGTGCACAATGGCCAGAGCTGAGCCAGGCCAAAGCCAGGAGCCAGGAAATCCCAGGTGGGTGGCAGGGACCCGAGGACTTGAGCCATCATCTGTTGTTTCCCAAAGTGTGCACTAGCAGGACGCTGGCTCGGAAGCAGAGTAGCCAGGACTCAGGTCAGGCACTCCAATACAGGAACCCAGGCATCCAACGTGACAAATTAACTGCTGTGTCAAACAGCCAACCCACAGTAATTTTTTTAAGTGAAAATCATTTAAAAGCAGCAGGTATGCCACGACTTTAATAGATGAGAGATCTTCCAGAAGTTCACAGAAAATGTGTATCATGAAAAAGCCATGCATGGATTTCTAATTTCTTGCACCAAAATAAACACATCTTTTAATTCCATTTTTCTACAAACTTTTTGAAGAGCTCTCGTATACCTGAGCATGCATGGCAGGAAGCTCCCGCCTGCCAATTCCAATCAACTGGAAACGGCTCTCTGGAATGCTGTTTAAGGAAGAAACGTGAAGTCACATGGAGCCTCCGTTAGAAAAGTTCTGTGATGGATTAGCAATGTCTGCCTTGGACAGGGGATTAGAAAGTGGTGTCTCTCGTGCTACCTCGTGGGCGTCCTTGCTCTAAGTCAGGGTCCCTCGCCTCTCCTGCTGCTCTCCCACAGAAGGGAAAGGAAGGGAACTGGAAGAAACGGACTATGTTTTGCTCAGCTAGAACATATGTGGCAAGCTTTCAGTTACCACAGGAGAAGAATTCTGTGTTCTGCAAACGCATCTGTTTTTAGACGGGAGCTCCTGCCGTCTGCTTTGCCCAGCTTTCTAAGTCGTGTATCTCTCAACAGAGTCCCACCTGGCTGGGCCACAGAAGGGGGTCAGGGCTCCTGGTCCATGCAGGGGTAGGAGATGGGGAGCAGCAGCCACAGAGGCCCCCGGAGAGGCAGACAGCAGCTGGCGACTGCCCGGACATCGTGACGGCTCTGGGTGTAACCACAGCCTCTTCTCTGGGGGCCCAGGCCTTGCCAGGGGTCAGGAGGAAACGAGGACCCTGCAAGCCGCCGCGCGGTGGTGGCAGCACCAGCTGACAGTCACCCGGCAAGTCACAGCTGCTACTGTGTCGCAAGCAGCATCCCTACTTCCTTCTGGGACATGCTGGTGGAAGGAGGGCGCCCAACGGCTCTGGCTATCATGGAGAGGGCTGGGGCCCAGAGTACAAGTCCAGAGACCCCAGCAGGAGGTGGGGGGGTCTGTCCAGGAAGCATCTCACTGCTGGGAGCTGTCCCCCTGCAGGGCCAGGCCTTCCAGACCCCTGGACACCCCGGGGCTTCAGAGCGGAACCCGGGGAGCTTCCTGGGCTCAGAGACCTCATTAAGCAAGCGCGATGTTTATCTGGTGAAGGCAATGGCTTCCAGATGTGGGGGCGGGGGGGCCTGCGAGCCAGCAGTGCTCTGGCTGCCCTTGCCAGATGGCTGTGGTGGGGCCTCCATGGCAGATACATCGGCCCCAGGACCCGTGACAGCCAGGGTGGCTGAGGAAGTACAGAGCGAGGCCAGGGGCCCAGCAGCCTCAGAGCCACAGATTAGAAAACTGAGGGCCAGCTGTGGACACCAGGCTGGGGGCACCGAGAGCCCCATGCCCCAGGGCTGGTTCCCGGATCCCTGGCTAAGAAGCCACTGCAGACTGGGCTCCAGGTCTTCAGGGGGCTTTCTGGGAGCCCAAGCTTCCCACGCACTGTCCACCATTTGTCCTCACCACAGGGCTTTTGTTAACCCACTCAGTACCGTGCCAAGGCCACACTGAAGGCAGCTGGCAGTGCTGAAGTCTAGAGCCAGGTGTCTCCTCTGAGTTCTAGCCACTCCCCCACCCCACTACCCCCTGGGAGGGTCAAGGATGAGGTCATCTCTGGGCCCCTCTGCATCCCTTAATGGGAACCACCTGCTCACCGCCCCGCCCCCGCCCTCCCTGCCCTGGAAGGCGAGTCCCCCTCCCCCTAGTTGATGTATACAACCTGGGCAGTTTGCCATTTGTACCTGGCTGTGCTGGCGCGTATGTGTCGTGTGCCGGGGACAGGGGGCAAAGCAGAGGAGAGCGGATGGGGAGTGGGAGGTGGAGAGCCTGTGGGATGCTGTGCCCAGGCAAGGGGGCCCTTGGGCCTGGCTGTGTCTTGGCCACAGGTGCACACCCTTGGGCCACCTTGCCTCCTTTACTGCGAGGAGAGGGACTTCTCCCTCCTTTGGTTCCCCTAGGACCCTACCGGGGGTTCCTGGAACCGGGGAGGCCACTCCACAGGTGGGAAGACTCCACCCCAGAGCAGAGCCTGAGCTGTGCTCGGTCGCCTTCTCCCCGCCGCCGACACCTTACACTGCATCTGGCACAGCAGGTGCTCAGTACACGAGTGCAAGCGAACATATGGACCGCCCTTCTCCCAGCTGGAGCCCCCTTGGCTTGGGTGAAGGCGTCCTACGCCTCTCCCAGGGCGGGATGACCACAGCCCTGGCTGCCGCTGTCGCTTTCCCAGGCTCGCCGAGTGTCTGAGAACATCTGGAAAGGGCTGGGTCCAAGGCATTAGGCTAATGCATGACAGAGCTCTGCATTCAGGAAGCAGAGGGACCCATTCCTGTCAAGGGCAGCTGATCCTGGCCATCCACGTCCCCACCAAGTCAGACACACTCATCCAGCCAGACTCCCACGGCCAAAAGCTGGGTACCATGGGCGGGAACTAGTGGGTTCGTTTCCTGCCTGGAGGGAGAGGCTGGCAAGCCAGGCCCTGTCCCAGAGCAAGCCATCCTCCCCCAACCTGCCTGGCTACCCTGCGCCTGGTTCACGCCTAAGCAGGAACCCAGTCCCAGGCATTGCTCACTAGGTCTCCCCAAAGCGAGGACAGGCATCCCTCCCGCTCTGAAGCGCCTCCCGTGCTAGCCTGGGGCTCGGTGCCTGGGGAGGCTGACATGCCAGCAAAGAAAGCCGAATGTGTCGCAGAGAACCGTAAACGCCATCTGTCAGCAGGGAGTTAGGGCACGCTAATCTAAACATGGCCCTGGAGACCGTTCTCTTCAGCTCATAAATACACAATACACAAAACCCTGCAGAGCAGGGCTGGCCGGAGGCCACGGCTGGTTCCAGAGACACTGCTCCTCTCCTTCCAGGGCCTCTGGCGCGGCGGAGCCCACGCCTACCACTTACCCGGCACCTGCTACGCACAGCTCTCTGCACAAGGTGCTGGGGATTCGGTGGCAAATGGGACCCATGTGGCACACATGGGGCGCGCACGCTCCAGCAGCACGAGATGATTGCTCGCTCATAAAATCGCCCAAAGTAAGCCGCACAGGGAGCTGGGAGAGGGTAAGGAAGGAGACTGAGCCTCGACAGGAGGTCACGGAAGGGCTCCCTGGGAACGCGCTGCTGGGGCCGGGAAGATGAGGAGCCGGGGGGATGGGGGGGGGGCTGGAAGAACGTGCTGCAGGTGCCAAGGCTCGGGGTGGGGGCAGTGAAGAAACAGCAAAGAGACGAGCCAGGAAGGGAGTCGTGGACAAGGGGGGGACCCAGGCTGTGAACACAGAACACAGGCAACGAAGCAGGGACCTGGGTGTTTCCAGAGAAGGCGGGGAGGGGCCTGCTGGTCAGCTTTGCTTTGGGCAGGTCCGGGGTGCACTGAGAAAGCCGACTGGCACCGTGGCTTCCCCGCTCTGCTCGGCGACCCTGGACAGCAGCGTGAAAGCAGCCACGTTGAGCGTATTTACACCACGTATTCACACCAGAGCGTGGCTGCTAACCACGTCCCATCGCTGCTGGCAAGGAGGGGGAGGGAAAGCCAGACCACCGCGATGGAGCCTGGAGTGGACGCCCAGCCCACAGGCGCCCAGCCCACAGGCCAGACCTGGAGGCAGACACTGGGCACCTCGAGCCAGAGAGCCACGCAAGCCCCCTCCTGCCAAGGCCCGACTCTGCTGGTCCCTGCTGCCCTTCCGCCCACCCTGCATTCGCGGGCCCTGGGAGCATCTCGGAAGACACCCCCCCACACTTCTGCCCCACGGAGCAGCTGCCGGACGCAGGCCCAAGCCCAGGTGCTGCCCCGGTCTCAGCCTCTTCACCTGCACCGGCAAAACCCAACACACCTGCCTCGTGGGTTCTGACGCCACGGGGCGGCGCTCGCCACGGCTCAGCCACCACTGCCACTCAACCTGCGCTGCTCAGGTCCCCGTCTCCGGCAGCTGCTCCTGCCCCAGGCTCACCTCGGTCACTTGCTGCTTGTCCAGGTGGAACACCTGCCCGGAGCTGGTGGCAGCAATCTCCTCGTAGGCCAGGTAGCCAGGATGGGTGCGGTCACCACAGTCCCCCGTCAGCACGAACACCACCTGGAAGACGGCCATGCAGCCGGCTCACAGCTGCTCCAGGTGTGCGTGTGTGTCTGTGTGTGTATGCACGTGCGTGTGTGCGTCTGTGTCTGTGTGTGTGCGGCAGGAACCCCACAGGGTGGAGTGGCCTGAGGTGGGCCCTTTCTTCTCTCTGGGCTCGGGGACACCACCATAGGAAGGGATTAACCACAGTACCCAGCCCACGGGGATCAGGAGATGACTCAGGACAAGTACCAGCCAGGGCCAAGAACGCAGTAGCGGCTACTACGAAATCTACAACAAAGACAGGCATGGCGGTCAGCTGGTCAACTGAGCTCGGCCTGGCCCTGGGGGCTGCATCAGAAGACGCCTGAAGAACTGAGTGGGATCTAGACAAACAGCAGCGCCTGCCTCCCAGCCCTGAGGTCCCCATTCACATCCCTTCCCCCAGCCCTGGCTGTGAGAGCCACATCACGCCTGAGCCACGCCTGAGCCACGGAGAGGGGCGGCGAGCCGCAGGGAGCAGAAGCAGAGGCAACGCAGGATGAAGATGGATGGCAGGGACGTGACAGGGTGTGAACAGAGTAGGGCAGTGTGGTTTCTATCAAGAACAAGGACACCAGGGCCCGGAGCCTGGGAACACACTTGGAATCCACCAGACCAGCCAGGGCCTGACAGGTGGCGGCTGTGGCTGCCAGAGGCTGGCTCCAAGGCTCCCAGAGAGAAAGACCAGGCTCCTCTGGGGGCGCTGCGTGACCCCGCGCCAGCCCCCCAGGCCGGCGCACTCACCTGCGACTGCTTAAGCTGCAAGAGCCGCAACAACTCCTCCTTCTTGTGATGGTCCTTGGCGCGGGCGTCCGAGAAGACGTAGATGAAGGAGCCGGGGTTGGCGACCTCCACGGCAGCCTTGATGGCCCCCACGCTCATCTCCGGGCAGTCGCCACCTCCCTGGAGGACGGGGGCATGTCAGCGACGGCTGCCCGCCTCCTCCAGCCAGGACCCACCCTGGGAGACCTCAGAAACCAATGGGATTTGGGGGCCGCTGAAACCGTCTCTGTCCTAGCCGCTCAGAGAGGCGATGCAGCAGAGCAAGCAGCGTCCCGCAGCCGGCACCCACGCGAGTGCCTCAGCCCCAGCCCTGTGCAAACCGGCCCCGGGGGCAGACGTTACCAGTAATGAGCGCCACGGATGCGGCGGGCGGACGGGAGCCACAGGGACATCTCACAGGTGGCCAGAGCAGCCACGTGTTAGCGAAGGCTGACGGGGTAGAGGGGCCCCAGAAGGGGCAGTGCCGTGTGGGAAGCATCCAAGCCGCTGACCCCTCCCCAAATCCTCTTTGGAATCTGCCCCAGCACTGGCCCCAAACGATACCCACCCCGCCCTTCCTGCCCAGCAGACACGCCCAGGAGCACAAGCTCGTCGGCCAGGCGTGCACAGCCAGCAGCGGGGTGTGCGTGCAGGAAGTGTCCAGGGGTAGGCGCTGGGCCCTGGGAGCTGCCCCTTTCCTACTTCACTCATCAGCCCACGAGCGTGAGCCCTCACGTATGTGGGGCCTGTCACCATGGCCGTGAACTAGACCCACACCTGGGAGTCTGCCTTCCGGAAGCTGGTGGTCTCAGTGGGCAGGGACAGGACAGGTGCTGAGCCAGGGCATCTGGTATGGTGGCCAAGGAGCCCAGGTGGCCGTGGGGCACCTGACCCAGTGTTGCCCTGGTTTTGGGGTCGGAATCGGCCTGCCCCAGCTCCTCTGGCCACCACCCCACCTGCAAACGGGCATCGATGCTTCCTCCTTTCGCCTCCTTCATTCGTCCACTAACAATAAGCACCTACTGTGTGCCAGGGACAAGCACAGTCACAAGGGCTCCAACAACGAGAGACCCGCAGGCCCCGAGCCGGGGTGCGGGCCACAGGAAGGGCTAAGAGGCCAGTTAGGGCAGGAGGAGAAAGCCCCATTCTAGCCCCTGCTGGGGCGAAGGCCTGGGAGTCTGGCGTGAACGGTGAAGAGCAGCTCAGAGGGTCAGCGGCCAAGGCCAGGGGCAGCCCACCTGCACGTAGAGTTCTCTCAGCTCCCTCTGGAACACGGCTGGGTCTGCAGTGAGGGTCACGGGGCCGATGTCTGCAGGGAAGAGACAGAAGGAAGCCCGGATGGGTTGAGTCCCAGGCCAGGCTCCAAGCTCTAGGGGAGCCCACAGAAGAGGCAGGAGGCAACTCCCAGCCCCCACCCTGACGAGCAGATCCCAACCGGGACCTCAGGTTGGACCAGGGCCCCCCCGAGAGCCCCTCACTCTGCCACCCCAGCCACTCTCGGTGAGGAGGAAGTTCTGAGAAACACCCGATGCATCTCAGAACACGCACAGCAACTACCCAGCCCCAGGCTGACAGATCAGAGCGAAACCTCCAGGATCTCCGGCGTGTAACGGTGTCGGCAGTGAAAATGACAAAGGCTGGCTGTGCTTCCCTCCGTGTCGGCGAGGAAGTTGGAGGCTCTGGAGTGTTCACCCACGGCCGGTGGGAATGCAAAATAGTGCAACCACTTTAGAAAACCACGCTTGGGCCCCTGCACCCGCGTGGGAGACCAGGAGGAAGCACCTGGCTCCTGGCTTCGGGTCGGCGCAGCGCTGGCCGTAGTGGCCATTTGGGGGGTGAACCAACGGAAGGAAGACCTTTCTCTCTGTCTCTCTCTCTCTCACTGTCTATAACTCTACCTGTCAAATAAATAAATAGAAAAAAAAAAAAAACACATAAGTGTCTACAACGTCATCCACCCAGCCCAACCCTAGTCCAAGAGAACCGACCATCCGCGTCCACTCCAGCCGCATGACCCAGCGTTCCTAGCAGCCGTGTTCACACCAGGCCAAAACAGACTGAGCCCAGCGCCCTTCCACCCACGTGTGGAAAAGCAACTGTGGGGTGTGCACATATCCAAGTTCTACCCAGCAGCAACACAGACACGGCTACCCAGACGGGCCGTGCCACAGTGAGACACGAAGGAACCCAGACACCAGACAGCACGCTGGACATCGTGCCGCTCGTGGGAAGTTCTAGAACAGTCAGATCAGAGGGCCCAGGGGCCAGGAGAACTCGAGCTGGAAGAGAGGCCAGGGACCGCCCGAGCAGAGATGTTGTGTGCTGTGCCGGGAGAGGGGCTTCCACAGGGGAGGGTTTGTCCAAACTGCACTGCTAACACGTGCGCATGTCAACGCGTGTCAATCCAGCCCACGAAATGAGAGCTGGACAAGCCGGTAACCACGGAGGAAGGCTGGTGGGAGGAGACGAAGCCGCCTTTCTCATGTGTATATTTGGAGCTGCTGGGTTATAGCTGTATGAGGATTCGTTACATTCTTACCCTTGTTTTGTATATACCTGAAATGCTTTCTAATAAAACACTTTTTAAAAGCAGGGGTCGGGAGCCAGTGCTGTGGCATAGCAGGTTAAGCCACAGCCTGCAGTGCCTGCATCCTATGTGGGCACTTATTTAAGTCCCGGCTGCTCCACTGCCAATCCAGCTTCCTGCTCATGTGCCTGGGAAAGCAGCTGAGGATGGCCCGAGTACCCGGGCCCCTGCGCCCGCGTCAGAGACCCAGGTGAAGTTCCTGGCTTTGGCCTGGCCCAGTCCCTGTCATTGTGGCCATTTAGGGAATGAACCAGCAGATAGAAGATCTCTCTCTCTCTCTTCATTCTCTCTCTCTCTCTCTCATCTCTCTCTCTCTCTCTCTCTCTCTGTCCTTCTCTGTATAACTCTGACTTTCAAATAAAAAATATATCTTTTTCAAAAAAAAACTGTTTTGGCCGCACACTCGGTACAGTGGTTAAGACAGCACTTGGGACGCCTGCATCCCATACTGGAATGTCTGGGTTCAAGTGCCAGCTGCTCTGTGCGTCCTGGGAGGCAGCAGACAACGGCTCAAGTAGTTGAGTCCCTGCCGCCCACACGCAAGTCTCGGATTAAGTTCTGGGCTCCTGGCTTTGGCCTGGCCCAACCTCAGCTGTGGTAGGCGTTTGGGGGAGTGAACCGGCAGATGGAAGATCTCTCTATAAATCTGTCTCTGACTCTCTCTCTCTGTGTTTTTCAAATAAAACGAAAATAAATAAATAAAATTTTTATGGGTTCAAAAAAAAGCAGTCATGGAAAGCCATAGCCAACATAAGCCAAGGCTCCTGCAGCACAAACCAGGGCTGGAATCCACCGTGGGGGTTCTGCGAGGCCGTGGGGACATCAGCTTTCTCAGGAAAACGTGTGCGTCCTTGTTCTGACTGCCACAACCGACTATTTTCAGTCGAAGAGTTCCCAATCCCAGCTGCCCTAGAAAACTGCCCACACACCAGCTCCTCAGCAGACCTTGGGTCTTAGAACGAGAAGGAATCCTCTCACTCTCACCCTCAGTTACCAGGGAAGGATCTGGAAACCCCTGGCCCCCGCCCCCACCTACCAGACCTTCCCATGACCTCTGACCTCTGCCACACCAGCTCAGCCCTCAACCTTTGACCTCAGATGGACGGAACCGGCCTCCTGGCTCCATCCTCTACCAGCTGTGGGGCCTCTCCAAGCTCAGTTCGCTGGCCCAAGCCTAAGTGTTCCCATCTGTCAAATGAGGCCAATACCAACACCACCTCAGCTGCCTACGAGCCACGCACGCCAGCAGGTAAGCTTGGCTCAGAGCAAGGGCCCGGCACTGTGGCTCTGAACGCGAGCCCGGCTGTGCCCCAGCGGGGCTCCCCACCACACAGATGGTCAAATCAACACGAGCTCCTCGGGTTCTAGTTCAACTGTGAAGAGCACCGGCCGCACTCGCTGTTGGCTATTTCCTTACTAGGGAGTCATCGGCATTCAGTGCGTGGGAAACGCTGTTGGGACATTAACGCCCCGACTCTCACTGAGCACCTGCTGAGCGCCAGGCCACGTGCTGCCCGCGCCTTACCCACGCTGACAGAATGGAAGCCCAGGGAGGTCAGGAAGTCGCCCAGGGACACACAGGCAGTAGGTGGCAGAGCTGGGAGATGGCCAGGACATGAACCCCCCTGAGCCCCTGTTCCCTGGGCCCGTACACTGAGAAGTTCCCGATGTGTAGAAAACAGAAGGCAGGGCCAGAGGCCCCTGTATTTCTGCCACCCGGGGAGTCACTTCCATTTTCGCCTGTGGCCTTCAAACTCTGTAGTTACGTAAACACAAAATACAAAAGTGCATACGCAGGAAGTCTGGATGTATAACTATACTATTTTGAGAGGCGGAGAGAAAGAATAAATCTTCCATTCACCGGTTTACTTCCCAAATGCCCACGACAGCCGGGACTGAGACAGGCCAAAGCCAGCAGCGTCTCCCACATGGGTGGCAGGAACCCATAACTTGACCCACACTGCTGCCTCCCAGGGTCTGCATTAGCGGGAAGCTGGAGTCAGGAGTCGGAGGCAGGTTTCAAACCCCAGGATTCTGACGTGGGACTCAGCTGCCCCCACCCCTGACAAGGACTTTTAACCTGATTCTTTTCACCGCACAACAGGTTAGCTACTCAGTGCAACATCACTTTTAGTAACTGCAAAAGCAGCTTTGTATAAATACCTAAGAGCCACCTTGCGGACTCCTGCTGTTCGGTCTGCTGCTTCCAGAGTGGACAGAGCGCGATCTTTATGTCCAAGGACTCGCCCAGCCACACCCTCAGGCCTCATTCCCAAGAGCAGAGTTCCCAGCCCTGGGCAAAGGCACTGGCGCCGCAGGCTTTGGACGCAAACACAGCGACCTCAGAAGTGGCCTCCTGTCCCTAACCGCCCCCACTCCAGGGCCGGAAGAGGAAGCTCCGGGCGCCCCTGCTCAGAGATCCATCCCCACCACCTCTCGCCTGAGACCCCGTCCTGCAAGCGTCAGTTCAGCCCTCCCTGTCCTGCCCACGCCGTGGCCCCCGCACTCCGCAGTCCCCGGAGCTGGCCCAGGGCTCGCCGAGCTCCCGCTCCCTCTTCCCAGGACGGCGAGGAGGAGGAAGCTGCTGAAGGTGGGTATCACAGGAGAACCGGCTCCAGCGGGAAGAGGGGCCACGGCCAGGGGTCTCTGTGCTCCCTACGGGGTCGGGCCAGGGTCAGGGGCTGCTCTTTGGTGGACAGCCAGCCAAAGGCCAGGGCCAGCGTCACGGCATAGTGGGTTAAGCCACTGCTTGCAATGCCAGTGTCCCACACGGGCACCAGCTGGAGTCCCGGCTGCCCCACTTCTGATCCAGCTTCCTGCTAACGTGCCTGGGAAAGCACAGGAGCTGGCCCGAGTGCTTGGGCTCCTGCACCCACGTGGGAGACCTGGGTGAAGCTCCTGGTTTCGGACTGGCCCAATCCTGGCTGTTGAGGCCACTTGTAAAGTGAACCAGCAGATGGAAGATCTCCCTCCCTCCCTCCCTCCCTCCCTCCCTCTCTCCCTCTCCCTCTCCCTCTCCCTCTCCCTCTCCCTCTCTCTCTCTCTCTTTCTCTCTCTCCCTCTCTCTCTCTCTCCAGCTCTGCCTTTTAAAGAAATCTTTTTGGAGAAGAGGAGGGGAGGGTGGGGTGGGCATCTACATGGGTCTACTCACCAAGAGAAAACGGTGGCCACCTGCGTCAGTCCCTGCCATCTGTGTTCTTCTTTTCTTTTAGTTTACTTTCACTGCTCTGTAAACAACTGTGCAGGGCTGAGAACCCAGTCTGGTCAGCTGGGTTGAGGGTGGGGAGATCCCCGTGCACGGCCTGGGGATCCTGCCTCTGGGAGCGAGCAGCGTGCTTCAGGGAGACCGGGTTCCCCCTGAGCAAGGCTCAGGCCTCCCTGCACAGCTGCCCCCTGCCCCGGGGGTGTGGCCAACGCCTGTCCTGGGGAGCTTCCAGGGTAGGGGATCCCCTAGGCTCCAGGCCGGGGCAGGCTTCCCGGCGGCCTCTGGCTCAGTCTCCCGCTGCAGCACCTGCAAAGAATGCGGGTTTCTCCCTGCAGCTCGGAGCCTGACACGGAGGCGTGGCAAGGCCGGGCTCCTGCTGCCGCTCCAGCAGAGACGCGATTCCTGGTCTCTGCCGGCCTCGGTGGGCGGCGGCTGCCTGGGCTCACGGCGCCTTCCTCCATCTTCAGCCAAGGGGCATCTTCCAACCTCTCCAACTTTCTCTCACTCTGTCTCTCCCCTCCTCCCTCTCTCTCCAGTCGCATGCCCTCCTCTATTCCCACTCCTGTACAAGGCACCTGTGATTACAATGGGCCCCACCTGAGTGACCCCAGCCCCTCGCCCACTCAAGAGCACTCACTGGCTCACACCTGCATGGCCCCTTCACGCTGGCCGACCCCCGGCAGGTCCTGAGGGTTAGGATCTGTGCAGCTGGGAAGGCGTGGCCTCTGCCCACGCAGCTGCTCCTCCTGTGTCCAGCAAGAGTGCACTTGGACAAAACAAACAAGACCACCAACTCAGGTGCCCGACACGACGATGCCGAGGACGACCCTCCCTGTCGCTTTAAAAGGTGGGGGAACTGAGGCTCCTGCAGACTGAGCCCCTTGGGGTCCGGGGCGGGGAAGGCTTAGCGCAGGAGTTGCTGGGAAACCTCGTGCGGGCAGTGACCCCCTCTGGCTCCTACACCATAGAGGGTCCCAGCGCAGAGTGAGCCATCGGTGCTGCTCACCTGGGCGGGGGAGTCAGCGCATCCGTGGAGTCCAGGCTGCTGGGGCGGCTCCAGGGAGGACCCAGGCCTTGTTTCCCTCTAGAGGCCGTGCCTGGCGCAGGGCCGGCGACCTGGTTCACACTCAACCGATACTGCTACGTGCCGAACCCGCCCAAGTCTCTGGGCCTCGCACGGCCAAAGACTGGCGCCTGTCACTCAGAGGAACCAATCCGAAGGGCTGGAAACCGCATGCGACCGTTTGGGGCACACAGA
Source organism: Oryctolagus cuniculus (assembly GCF_051225735.1). NCBI lineage: Eukaryota > Metazoa > Chordata > Mammalia > Lagomorpha > Leporidae > Oryctolagus > Oryctolagus cuniculus. Next base: position 233,290,787 of record NC_142867.1, on the reverse strand, counting down.
GAGGTGGACAAGGCCCAGGCAGGGCAGCCAGACTGACCAAGGTGGCCCTGACTCCTCTGGTGATGGCAGAGCGGGGAGAGGGGCAGCAAAGCCCAGAGGTAAGGCTTTGGGATCATCACCTCAAGTTCAAAACAAACCCAGGAAAGTGCAGGTTTATACACACAAGTGTGACTTCTCCCCCTCCCTGCCTGGAGCCCCAGCCGCTGCCCACCCATCCCGTCACTCTCAGGGCAGGACCAGCTTCCCAGATGCCAAGAGGGGCACCTACTATTTATTGTCCCCATTTGACGGAGGAAAAAATTGAGGCCCGAGGAATTACAACTCAGAGGAACTCAACTCTGAATTGGTCTGATCCAAGCTGCCAACCAGCACGAAGCTGCAGACACCCAAAAAGCACCCCCCAGGCCCTCACTGCTGCTCCTGAGGGGGAGGGAGGAGGTTCGTGACTGAAGGTGGCCACTTGCCAAACAGCTGGGCAGATGTGGCGTGCGGTCGGCTGCACAGAGGATCAAACCCCTGCCCGTGGCTCCCCTCCAGCGCCCGGCAGCATATGAGCCCCAGAAGCCTGGCCCACACCTCCGGGAGCAGCACCAGGAGGGTGCGTGGCCAGCCCCGGGGACTCTGCGGGACATGGAGGAGCACTCGGGCCTGAAGAGCCCAGTCCCCGGCCCAGAGCAGGAGCGACTGCAACGCGCCCAGCCATCCTCCGCCCGCGGAAAGTCGGCCACTCGCCGCTGCCCCACAACAAACACAGCTCTGGGTGAAGAGCGTCAGGGCTGCGGCCAGGCACCGAGTCCAGTCTCGGATCTTCCAACGAGGACACTTCCCAGGGCCTGCCCTCCCCCCCTTCGTTCTCAAAGTAGGGCTCGATCCCTGGCGCCTGTGTGCCCCCTCCTCTGGCCGCAGGGACCCCAGGCAGAGTCCCACTCGGCCACACTGTGGGCAAACGGCGCCCCCTCACTCAAAGGCAGCGGCTGGGCAGAGGGACTGGGAGCTCCTAGAATTTCTGCTGTGTCAGAGCCAGGGTCCGGGCAGATGTGGCTCCCATGGCGACCTCCCCAGAACAGGGACCCGCTGGGCAGGAGGCTCTGCCCAGACCGAAGCTGCCCCAGGACCTTCCTCTGTCCTCTCCTTGCTCTGCAGGAGTCCAGAAGCTGAGCCTACTCAGGGCCTCCTCCCCGGGCCTCCCCTCCCTCCCTGAGCCCCCGGGCCCCGCTTTGCCTGAGTGCCCCCCCCCACCGGCTCCACCTGCTGTGGTCCCATCCAGGAGACGCCCGCCTCAGGGCCACTGCGTCTCTGTTCCCAGGCCTGACCCTTCCCCGCCGCCCAGCTCCTCTCCCCGCAACTCCACGTCACTCCCTGAGGAGCACCATGGGCCGTGATCGCCACCCCAGCTTGGCTGCTCGTCGCGGGCCTGTGTGGCCTCGCCGAGCCCTCAAGGACCCCGCCTGAGTGGGTGAGTACGGTGCACCTGCGACCAGCCTGGGTCACACAGCAGAGTGCACTAGCCCCACCCACCCAGCCCCACCCAGCCCCCCACACATGCTGCCCCCCCAGCCTTCCCCACCCTCTGCCCACCTCTTGCAGCCCCCAAAGCCTGGCTCCCCTGCCCTGCACATGCTTGACAAGGCCGCGGCAGGACAGGGATGCGCCGCCCCGCCTCCGAGCAGTTCCGGGCCAGGCTAAGGGAGGGCGTGCTCCCTTCATTCCAGCTCCCGGTGACAGGCTGGCCGCTGGCAGTGGCACTCGGGGGTGACAGTGAGGACCCCACACACGCACAGGCAACCTGGAGCTCGCCCCCAGAGCCCAGGCCGTGCTGCCCTGGGCGAGCGTGCGGACCACTCACACACGCTGTCTGCCTGTGTGCTCCGCCCAGGGGGACGCAGATCCCTCCGCCCTGGGCAGGGCCAGCGGGGCACCACCCGCAGGCGACGGTGAACGCTCCAACACGCACACGCGTGCAGACTGAAGCAGAACATCACTTCCCACGGGTCAGACTTCCAGGAAGGGGCAGAGTGGGGTCCCTGAGGCTGCAGGGACGTGGGAAGACGCAGCCCAGGCTCGCGCTGGCTGCAGGAGGGCCGAGCGGCTCGGCACTGGAGGGCAGTTTGCCGGGACCACAGGAACGGGGCACCTCCGAAACCGATGCGTGGTTCATGGCAGGGAATCCGCCCAAGACAGCGCTGCAAGCTGCGCGTTTACTGGACAGTGACGGGCCGCCTGGAAAACACGATCGCTCCCTAGTGCTTGGGCGCCTCGGGTGGCCGCGCAGTGGGGGTCCACGCTCCTGACGCTGAAGGACAGCCATGACTTATGACACGGGGGGCATGGCGACAAAGCTCTCTGTGCTGGGACTTTAAAAATTAGGGGTGTGTACATATACAAGTGAACACACATACACACAGCATGCACACTGCACATACACACATAATACACAGCACATGCACAATACAATCAGTACACATGTACACACACAGCACACATGTACACACAACACATACAGCACACATGGTGTACACACAGCACATACAGTACACACAGTACAACAGCACACGTGTAGACAGCACACACAGTGCGCACTCAGCACATACAATATACACATGGTGTACACACAGTACACACACAGCACATGCACAATACAATCAGTACACGTATACACACAACACATACAGCACACATGTACACACAGCACATACAGTACACACAGTACAATAGCACACGTGTGCAGACAGCACACACAGTGCACACACAGCACATACAATATACATATGCTGTACACACAGTACACACACAGCACACGTGTACACACAGACACACAGTACAACAGCACACGTGTACAGACAGCACACACAGTGCACACTCGGCACATATAACATACATATGCTGTACATACAGTACACACACAGCACATGTGTACACATGGCACATACACAGACACACACTACAACAGCACATGTGTGTACACAGCACACACAGTGCATGCAATGCACACATGGCACATGCATGCGGCACATACTAGCATGCACATAAAACACAACACACAACACATACACATAACACAGAGTACACAAGGCACACATGGTGTACACACAGCAAACACATATAGCACACAAATAGCACGCATGGTGCGTGTACAGTATACACACAGCACACACAAAAACCATACACTATACAGTATACACATATCACAAATACACACAACACAGAGCACACACCGCACAGCCAGCGCACACAGTGCACGCAGACCCGAGCCCTGGAACACCACCAGAATGCTAACACGTCTGCGTGTCTGGCAGTAGTGGTGCTAGGCTATTTTCTAAACGTGTGGTCATCTCGCCGTCCTCGAAGGAAACGGACCAGCACCATGAGCTGGCAGGACTGAGCCCTGATGCTGTCGTGTGACGAGGAATGCGAAGCCGGAGCGCCAGGCGCGGGAGGCAGAGCTCTCAGACCGTCACGGGCAGCCCGAATCCCCCGACCTCACGGCACCGTCCACAGCCGTGCCAGGACCGACACAGGAAACGCACTCACACAAACGGATCCCAGTTAGTAACGTATTTCTCCCGGCAGGAGCCAGGTGCCAGAGCGGCTGGTCAAAGCCAGAAGAGGCACCTGTGGATCCTCACCACTCGCCCCTGGTTGGGGTTTTGTGAAATTTTTTTAAAAAAAATTTTTTTTTGACAGGCAGAGTGGACAGTGAGAGAGAGAGACAGAGAGAAAGGTCTTCCTTTGCCGTTGGTTCACCCTCCAATGGCCGCTGCAGCTGTCGCGCTGCGGCCGGCGCACCGCGCTGATCCAAAGGCAGGAGCCAGGTGCTTCTCCTGGTCTCCCATGTGGGTGCAGGGCTAGGCTAATCCTCTGCCTGCGGCGCCGGCACACCAGGTTCTAGTCCTGGTCGGGGTGCCGGTTCTATCCCGGTTGCTCCTCTTCCAGTCCAGCTCTCTGCTGTGGCCCGGGAGTGCAGTGGAGGATGGCCCAAGTGCTTGGGCCCTGCACCCCATGGGAGACCAGGAGGAAGCACCTGGCTCCTGGCTTTGGATTGGCGCAGCGCGCCAGCCCTGGTGGCCATTTGGGGGATGAACCAACGGAAGGAAGATCTTTCTCTCTGCCTCTCTCTCTCTCACTGTCTAACTCTGCCTGTCAAAAAAAAATTTTTTTTTTTTTAAATTAGGAACGAAACCATCTTCCTTCACTTGATGACAAGAAGCTCAATCCAGGACCCAGCGTCACACACAGCGCGGGGCAGACGCAGGGACGAAAGGAGCGCGCGTGCAGCCTGGAGCCGGCACCGTCCCGAGTGTTCCAGCCGCTCACCCCGAAGGGGCCCTCCGAAACGTCTGTTTGAAATGGAATTAAAACATGAATTGACATGAAACCTGCTTTTCACAAACTTTCCCAAGACCCTGTGTACACAGCACACGTTAAATGCACGAGATACTGAGCTGGAGAAGAAGAGACGGTGTGATGACTTGGGCAGGCTATGCCTGGCAGCCCAGAACGGTTCAGAAATTACACCCCAAAAGCGAGCTTACAAAGGCAGCCGTAAAAGGCTGGAAAGCAAATAAATGTATGAAAACAAACTGCTCTCCAACATACTAGCAATACTCACTGGCAAAAAATGTCATGAAAAAAAAATTCCCAGTCAAAATAGTAACAAAAAGCAAAATATTTAGAAATGATCTTTAAAAGCAATGGGTGGAACTTTTAAGGAAAAAAGCCTATAAATCTTTACCAGGGGAAGTAAACACATGAGCAGAGGCACAGGCACGTCTGCTCGGGGACAACTGGATTTCTTAAAGGCGACTTCTGCCCCAAATCAAGATTTAGCACCAAGCGGAATTACGGGGGGGGGGGGGGGGGGTTAGTAAGCTTTTCTATATTTCATCTGAAAGAATAAGTGCACGAGGCTATTCCGAAAATGAAGAATATGAATGAAAGGGCGTGAGCTGGCCTCGGAGACCTGGGACGTGGCGGGTCTGCAAAGCCAAAGGCGGGGGGCTGTCCTCAGGCCCTCGATGCTGTTCCCACACAGTGCAGGCACCTGCAAGTGCTAACGACAGTTCAGCAAAGGGGTGGTGGGAGGTGGAAGCCAGGGCCGTCACCGTCGGGACAGGTGCAGGTAAGCCACGCGTGAGTGGGAAGGGGGCCACAGGGACCCACGTGGTCACAACCGAGACTTGGAGACACCAGCAGGAATTCACGGGGAGCTCAGTATAGACAGTTACATGTAGAAGCCCTTACCGGTGCAGACACCAGCTACAAACACAGCACGCCGCCCCTCGTCCCATCAGCCAGAGACAGTCTAGAAGCACCTACAGCCCAGTGGCCACAAGCACCCTTGACACCCACACTGTGGTATCTAACACCACTTTCCCATTAAAGGAATTGGGGCTGAGAGATGGTTGATTCTATGACTGGGGCAGGAAACACAGATGATGCCCGGATCATCTTATCGTGCCGTAAAGCCAGAAAGAGCACAAAAAATAAAAATTAATCAAGGAAATTTTTTTAAACACCACGAACACAACCATGAGGGTGTCCCAACCGGACATGGGAGCCAACTGAGCGAGTTCCCCATGACCAAAGTAAGAAAAATTTGAGCCACAAAATAAACCAAGTGGTTTTGGATGATAATCCCAAGGATACAATAAATACCCATGATGCCATGCTCACACACACACACGTGAATGAATAATAAATAAACACATGGGGAAGACAGCTCTCCTGGCAGAAGAACCCCAGATGATTTCCATAGGCACTAGGCCCACCCCAGGAGGTGGGTGGGCTGTACAGGGACTTCCTGCCAGAGTCCAGGATGGGAGCAGAGAGTGAGACAGCAACTTCCCAGTGGGCAGTCCTGGCAGGTCCTGCCCGAGCTGGCCAGCAAGCTCGTCATGTTGATGGCAGGGACCCTGCACCCACATGGGAGATCTGGACAGAGTTCCAGGCACCTGGCTTCACCTGGCCCAGCCCTGGTTGTTGAGGGCATTCAGGAATGAACCAGTAAAGGAAGATCTCTTGCTGTCTATCGGTCTCTGTCTCGCAAATAAAAATAAGTAAATAAAATCTATAAAGGAAAACTAAGGACATCTGAATAAAATATGCACTGTAGTTAATAGCAGTGTACCAACATTCATTCATTCATTGTGATGAGTATGACATAATGTAAATTTTGAATCATAGGGGAAACTGGTTATTGGGCATGTGGGACCTTTCTGTACTACCTTCACAACCATTTTACAGACCCAAAGTTAAAGACTGATTCAGCATTGTAAAAGAATAATATGAGGAAGAAGTCAGTCTGTTGGCACATAGCATAAAGCCGATGGTTAACGTAATGTGCACCCAGCACGAGGACTGAATCACCACAGGACAGAGTGGGAGGCCAGAGAGTTTCCTAGTGGAGCAAGCCACCGGGCGTAAGGCAGGTTCCAAATGAACAAAAAGAAAGGACATAGAGCCAGCGCTGTGGTGTAGTGGGTTAAAGCCCTGGCCTGAAGCGCCAGCACCCCATGTGGGCACCAGTTCCAGTCCTGGCTGCTCCTCTTCCCATCCAGCTCTCTGCTGTGGCCTGGGAAAGCAGTAGAAGATGGCCCAGGTGCTTGGGCCCCTGCACCCGCATAGGAGAACCCGAAGAAGCTCCTGGCTCCTGGCTTCGGATCCGCACAGCTCTGGCCGTTGCGGCCATTTGGGGAGTGAACCAGTGGTTGGAAGACTGCTCTCTCTCTGTCTCTACCTCTCTCTGTAACTCTTTCAAAAAAATAAATAAATCTTAAAAAAAAAAAAAAAAAAAAGTGAAACAGCCAGGTCTCAAACAGGCACTGGAGGCATGGCTTGAGGAAAAAAAAAGAAAGAAAGGAAGGACTATTGGATAGACCGGACTAGCCCATTCTAGAGTATCTCAGATTCTTTTTTACACCAAGCATGATCTTTTTTTAAGTTCTAGGATAAAGAATTAAATGCCAAGAAAGAAAACAAAAAAAAAATCAAGAATATCCCTGATTTTGTGATAGGGAAATTTTAAAAAGCCCTTTTAAGCGTGCACATGAAGAAACCACCAGACTCCACAGATTCCCCCACTTAAACACTGAAAACTTCAAGACAGCAGCGGAGGCAACGCCAACAAGGAAACAGCAGAAAATAACCACACAGCGAGAAACAGCTAATGTCAGCAGCACGGAGTCCTCACAGCAAGTGAAAAGACCAGAAAGCCCCCCCCCCCCGGGAAAAATTAGCAAAGAAATGGGCAATTTACAAGAAAAGAAATTCACACACACACACACACACACACACGCCCTAGTGAACATCTGAAAATGGACCAAACTTCCCTAGCCGTTAAACAGCAGATAACACATTGCATCTTTTGAACTAGGACCAAAAAAAGTTTTATTCCAATTCCCAGGGTTGGGGGCAGCAGCACTAAAACCGACCTCTGGACCCAGGTTAAACTCCTGGAACATTCTAGAAAACAACTTGAAGAGCTGCCCACCCACTCGGCGCGTTAAAAGCAGCCTAGGAATTCCACTTCGAGGAACTTCAATCCTACGGAAAAAGCAACCAAAGATGAGGACAAGGACTGACCCACAAGAGGGCTTTCTGTAATGTTTTCTTAGAGAAAAACCAGAAACAAAGGAAATTTTCAGCCGAAAGAAGCAATTAGCGAGCGCCTAACTTTCCTATCTGGAAACATGTCCCCTTTTTTTTTTTTTTTCCACGTAGAAACGTTAACAAAACTTTCCAAAGCAGATTCTGGTCGGTCTCCCAGCCTGTCCACTCTGGGGCCACTGCTGCCTGCCTGGGGGCTGGGAGAAGGCTTCCTGGAGGAGGCAGCCCTTGGGGGCTGTTTGGCTCGAGCTCCACTTGCTGCTTCAAGACTTCCAGCAGAAGCCCGCAGCGGCTGCCCGCAGCCATAGAAGGAAATCCACGTTCAGCTGCTCAGCCCAGAGCCCGCCGGGATCCAGCCTTGCCCCTCCCGGCTTCCCGGCCTCACTCCCCCGCTGCAGCTCCCACGCACACCTGTCCCTCCATGTCAGCCACCCGGCCATCTTCCTGCCACTACCCAGCAAGCTCTATGAACCTCCCCCCCCCGGGGGGGGTCCTCCATCCCTGCTGGCTCCCCAGCGCCTCGCATCTGCCAGGCAAACCTTCATTTGTGCTCCTGAAGCTCAGCTCCAAGGCCACCCCCCTCGGAGAGCCTTTTGTCCGTCCCCTCCCTTGAGGACTGACCAGCGACCGGAGCTGGGACCGGAGCCAGTGCGTGTCACTTTGCACCCCCGCAGCCTGTCCCCCGCAGGCTGTGGGCTCCCTGCCTCCTCCTGGTTCCATGGCTGCTCCAACGCCTGCACCTGCAGGTGTCTCCAAAAAGGATGGTCGGGGGATGTTGGAAGAGGACTGGCTGCCTTGTTTCACAGAAGTCGGGGTGACGGGCTGAGCTTTCTGGCTGGTGGGGAGCTGCACCTCCAGCCTCACCCACAGAAGACAGGTGGGGGCTGGAAGGAGGGCTTCCTGCAAGCGGCTGACGGCCGGAGCAGGGCGGTGAGGACGCTGGGTCTGGCCCCAGCAGGCTGCTGTCTCGCCCTGCGATGGGAGCCAAGCGTGTTAGAGACGAATGTGGGTTAGGAACCAGCAATGACATCGCCCTGCCAGGTGGCCTTTGGGGAGTCTCACTGGGGTCCTGGGTCGCAGTTGCTCCAACTGCAGGGTGAAGGCGTGTGTTAGGTGACCTGTGGGCTGCTTCAGGTGATGTCTTTGGAAGCCCAAGAACAATCCAGAGAAGGGGGGGATAGGAGACAGAGGCATACCCGTGTCCTAGCTGGGCCCCGGGACACACTTCACACCCTACCTCCTCGCAGTGCCCCCTCCCCACTGCTCCCGACCCCAGCCTGTCCTTTCCACGTTCCCATAAATCTCTTCCTGGTCTCCTGGCTTCTGTGCTGTGAGCCGCCACGTCTTGCCCCACCACGCCACTCCAGGAAGCAGCTCCAACTCCAAGGCCCTGCACAGCGAGCTCAGTGCGGGCCTGCGAGGGAGGTGTCTGGCCACCACTCCCATCCCTCCAGGACCTGCAGCGATGTGGTATTAAACACAGCTCATTCTAGAAGGGCTCATGAGCAGACAGCACTCGCCCGCTCACCGTGTATTTTCTCAGTTCAAAAACCCATCGCCAGGCAACTTTGCAAGGAATCTGCCTCTGCAGGGCGCTTTCTCTAGCGGCCCTTCTGGGTCGAGGGCTAGACAGACGCAGAGAGACGCCGCAGGGTCCAGGGGCAAGCCGGCGGCTGTGTTCCGTCCGTCCCCCCTTGCTTTGCGGTGAGTTCAAAATGACCCAAGAGCGTTGGAGGAGAAGCAGTCCGGCTGCTGGGGGCCTGGTCCTGCAGTGCAGGGCTCCCCACCCCCTGCCCAGGGACCCCAGGCTGAGCTGCCAGGAATGGGGGGTGGGGTAGCAGGGCTGCGGCAGCAGGTGGCGGACAGCGGGGCGGGAGGGGCACTGCCCGTCTCTGCGGGAAGACAGGTGAGGGAGGCAGCACGCAGCTCCTGGGCTGGGTTTCACAGGGGTCCCATTTCTGTCCCCAAGGCCCGCCTCTTGGGGCTGTTCTGGCCTCAGTCCCACACCGGGGTACATTTTAATTAACAAAAGGCAAATGCGGGGCCCTGGATAGGGTGCGTTCTCGCCGTTTGTTGGGTGAGGACAGATAAGGTCAGGAAGGTGGGGTCACTTGCTGGAGTCTCGGCCCAGAGTGGCACTGAAGCGCTGAGCTACCTGCCACACGCACACTGACAGCGCCCTCCCCGAGGTGCGGGAGGGGAGAGGGGAGGGAAGGGTGAGGTCAGGCCCTGCCCCAGGTGCCCAAGAAGGCGTCCCCGCCCCAGCAGCGGATGCTCAGGGCCGCGCGGGGTGCCGCGCCCGCCCGGGAGGGGACGCGGGGCGCTACCTGGGTCGTGGAAGGGCACCAGCACGTAGTTGGCGATGGCCTGGCTGCGGCTGCTCAGGCTGCGCTCCAGAATGCGCGAGGCGCCATCGATCACCTGCATCAGGTCGTCCCACATGGAGCCAGTGACATCGAAGACGAAAGCCAGGGTGGCGTCCCCCGTGGCCGGGGGAAGCGCAGTGGCGGGCGCGCCGGCCAGCGCCGCTGCCGCGGAGACGGCCAGCAGCAGCCGCGGGAGCAGCGCTCGAGGCTTCATGCTGAGCGTGGCCGATTGGCCGCGGCCGCCGCGATACAGGCGCACGGGTGGAGGAGCGCGGCGGCCCGGGTGCGCCCAGCAGCTGCCGCGGCGAGGCAGCCGCTGCAGCGCGCGGTGCCTCAGTGCCTCGCTGCGCCGTCGGGCCGGTGCGCACAGGACAGGGGCGCGCGGCGGGGTCCCCCTGCTGGGAGCCCGAGGCGGGTCCTAGAGCCCACCCCGTTCAGGGTCACGGGCCCGCCTCCTCCACTCCCCCCCACCGTGACTCAAACTTTCCCAGCCCCACTGCTCTCCAGTCCAGCCCTGAGGTTAGGGGAGGACGCGGGGCCCTGGCCAAGGCGACGAGAGATGGAGATTGCCGGACATCCCGGACACCTGCGCCTCCCGCTGACTGGCGGGCTTGGAGCCGACCAGCTGCGGGGGCAGGAAGGGGAGGACGCAACAGTGCAGCCCTGCCCCCCCCCAGTTAGCCCTAGACTTTGTGGCTTGCTCTACCCACCCACCCACCCCAAACTCCCCCAACCCATGCGCACACAACTTTTCTTACAGGAGGTGCTGCTTCCCAATTATTGAAATTATTTTATCAGCCCCTACCATGTGCTGAGCATTTTCAGTTATTAGTTCCTTGAATGCTCACTGAAACCCTGGAGGGAAATACTAGCCCTGAGCCCATTTTACAGAGGAGCAAACAGAGGCCCGGAGAGAGGAAGTCACTTGCCTAATGTCACCTGGCTCCCACGTGGTGAAGACAGGATTAGAAGCCAGATCTAGAAAGACCGCCTGGGCCTGAGACTTCGATTAAGTATTAAAAGACATTGCCCCAGGTCAGCTGGTGAACCTGGGGCTCAGGGAGGCCCCCCCACACACACACACGCACACGCACACACACACGCACACACACTCATACTATGGAGGGAGTACACGTGCAGGTGCTGGATGCCCATGAAGTGCTGCCGGGGGGGGGGGGTCAGCCATCCCCTCCCTGACCCTGTCCTCCGCCATCTGACTGGGCGGCAGTCAGCCCTGCACCGTCCCATCAGCCTCGTGTCAAGCCCCAGGGCTGACACCGGCCTCACTCCCTGCTGGCCTAGAGAGCAGGGTGGGTCTTGAGTCTCCCAGGGCTCCCCCCTCCCCGGTCCCCAGTCCAGGCCGCGGCACCTGATGGGGCCTCACTAAACGTTACCGGAGTAATAAAATAGGGACAGCGTTTGTGGGCGTGCCTGGCGTGAGCGTCACATGACAGAGCAGCCCGCCCCCTCACCCTCAATCCCTGTGCCCAGAACACCCTTCTCCCGGCATGGGGACAGAGAGCCCCGAGGACATGGCCGAGGGCTCTGGGTCTGTGAAGAGGGGCAGCAGAGCTCTGGCCGGGAGGAAGCCCCGCCCCACCCCACATCTCCTTCCCCTTCATCTTGGCTCAGCACCTTGCCCACAGCCTCACAGCCCTGACCCCCGTCCCAGCTCTGCTCACACCACATTGCCAGGGTCATGGCCGTGGCTCTGCCGCTGCCGCCCTGACAGTGAGCTCTGCGGCACCAGGAGCCCAGTGCCCTGGCACTGCGTGGGACAGCAGGCACCAGAGGAGCTGGGCAGCAGGACACTGGCCACAGGGGAGCCGCACACATCCGCAGAGAGTCGGCTCCAGGCCAGGGCTGGGGTCCCAGGGAGAGGTCTCCCCAGGGACCCCCACTTGACTCCAAGGCGATGGCTGAAGTCAGTGCACAGACCCAGCAGTGGGGTAGAACCTGCAGCCCAGCTCACCGGGAGCTGAGCCACCTGTACTTCTGTGCCTGGCTCTTTAACGCTCCCTGTGCCAAGGCCTCCACTGGCCCCAGAGGCTGGGCAGGGCCAGGCCAGCTGTTGGAGACAGAGGAGAAGCCCCAGCTGTGAGAAGCAAAGCGTACCGGAAGGAGGAGGCGGACGGTGACATTTCACGCTCTGCACAGGGACCTGTGGGGACAGTCAGGTCCTTCACTCCACAAGCACTCGCGGGGCCTGCAGAAGACAGACTTCCGGCCCCGGGAGGCGAGGCGTGTCCTCCAGCAGCCCTAAGTCCACGAGACAAGCGCTACCAGGGGCATCGTCAGGACACTGGGAGCTAGCAGAAGGCAGGGCTGGCCTGAAGGGTCAGAGGAGGCCACAGAGCCTGCCTGAGACGCTGTCATGAACAACAGGGAAGGGCATTCAGGGGGCAGGGACAGCACTGCCAAGGCAGGGAGCCACGAGGCACCCACCAGCGGGCAGCCCAGTGTGCCCGGAGCCTGACGGCAGCGGAGGGGACACAGGCCAGACCGCAAAGGACCCTACATATCCTGCAGACCCTCCTGAGTTTTTCCAAAGGGGTGCTTTTAAAGGCCATCGGGTGGGGACACGGCCTGGTCCAGTCTGCATCTTGGGCCGCGGCGGCAGCAGTGCAGTCCTCGGAGACGCCAGGAGCCCATAAATCCACTCTCTGCAGTTGTGAGGAGCACAGCCAGCCCCCAAGGGGAGCACGCGGCTCTCCTCCAGCTGACCTCACCGGTGAGGGAGTCCCAGCCCTGAGCCAAGTCCTCCCCTCCCAGGCCTCAGTTTCCCCACTTGTAGAATGATTTGGGATGGAGTGAGGGGCCCTGCAGCCCCACCACCTGGGGCTCTTGGAGACACTGGAGGGATGCGAGAGGAGATCCGAGCTCGGCTCGGCACAGCCTCCTGCAAGGGACGCTCTCGAGCCGCCCGGCCTCGCCACGGCTCCATCAAGGAGCAGTGTCTGGCCAGGCTGCCTGCCTTCCCCGGGGTGGCACGCAGGCCATGGGAGCCATGGGTGCTCAGGGCTTCCTGGGAATGGCAAGAGGGCTGTGGAAACACGAGCGAACCTCATCAGCCAGTTTCCAGAGCCCCCTGGGAGCCCTACATTTTTGCACTCAAGATAATCCACGTTCTTCCTCTATTTCCAGAAGGAGCGTCCTCAGCGGGGCTATTAGTTTCCTAACCCCACATATTTGCCACAGACAGCCCCGCTGGCCCGTCTACTTAAAGGCAGCGTGCGCAATTATTCCCAGGCCCAGGGATCCGGTCTTGTCCACTGTGCCTACACCAGGGCTGGATCTGAACCCAGGGCTCTGGACACTTGGCCAGCCAGAAAAGAATGGCTGGTCCCTACTGACGGCCCCTCCCTTGCTTCCCTATGTCCAGCTCTGTGTTCAGGTCTGGCCCATATCACACACCCTCTGTGAGTCCAGCATGCCCTGCTGCCCCCGTCCCACCCCAGCCCTCGACCCCAAGGAGCTGCTGTCTTCCTTGGAAAGAGCAAGAGCGCCAGGGTGGACGGATGTGCCAGCGCCCCCAGTCCCGGCAAACAGAGCTCCCAGAACCAACACCTGCTCACATGCGCACTGCAGACCCTCGGCACCTGTCAGAGGTTCACCAAGACACAGAGGGGACAGAGCTGCAGCCGTGGGGACCGGGCAGGTGGCTCTGCCCGGCGGGGCCAGGAGGAGAAACAGGGTGGAGGCTTGGTTCTTGCCTCCAGGAAGCACGGAGGGAGGGCCAGGGAGCAGAAGTTGGAGGAACCCACAAACACTCAGAGCGGAGCTACTGAGGACAAGCAGGACGCTGGGGGTTTGCACACAGCCTTGCTGAGTGCTGCCGGCGGCCAGGCACATGGATGATTTACTGCTTGCTCCAGGCCCTCTCCGGAGCTGGCCTCCAAGTCACATGGAGCATAGGAATGGTTTGAGGCCATCCCAAGAAATATCTGTGCAGTCCAGAAACACAGAACGCTCGCCCATCCCCATGTTTTCCAGAACAAACAAGAGAAAGCTACAGCAGAGCCAACCGCGCCAAGACTCACTCCCCGCCACCCAGGCCTGACCCCGGGCCCTGGACGGAGCTCGCGTGTAGCGCTGAGCCCTTGATGCTGTCGACCGGGGGGAAGGAGCCCGCCTCGCTCTGTCCTGAGCCCTGCTGTCACGATGGTCATTGCGTCGTCTTCATCACTGTCGCTGTGCCCGGCAAGAACGTCGCCGAGGGGCTCAGGGTTGCCACCTGTCCCGTTCAGGCTTTCAGCCCTGTCCCCCTCATCAGGAACTCCACGACCTCTCCGGTCAGCTCTGGTAGGCACTGCTGCCTTCCCACCCTCAACTCTGCCCACTTCCTCCTGGAGAGGCTGTCCCCATCCCGGTCCTCTGGTCCAGACGTCCACACTTCCTCCATGCGACCTGAGGAAAGGTGGCCTCTTCCCTACTCCAAAGGACAACGTCACCGGTGCCCCCTACACCCCCATGAGGTCACCCGTGATCCCAGGCCATAGCAGAGAGCTGGATTGGAAGAGGAGCAGCCGGGACTAGAACCAGTGCCCATATGGGATGATGGTGCTGTAGATACAGGATGAACACACTGTGCCACAGGGCCGGCCCCTCCACCCGTCTGGCATCCCATAGGTCCAGCTGCCTGCTAATGTGCCTGGGACATCAGCAGAAGATGGCCCAAATGCTTGGACCCCTGCCACCCGTGAGGGAGACCCAGATGGAGCCCCATGAGGTCAGCTGTGGTCCCACCCCCTGTGAGGTCACCTGTGGTCCCACCCCCTGTGAGGTCACCTGTGGTCCTACTCCCCCATGAGGTCACCTGTAGTCCTACTCCCCTGTGAGTTCACCTGTGGTCCCATCCCCCATGAGGTCACCTGTGGTCCTACTCCCCCATGAGGTCACCTGTAGTCCTACTCCCCCGTGAGGTCACCTGTGGCCCCATTCCCCCTTGCCAGGGATTGGGCCGGGAGACGGCATCTGATGGCGGTCTGGCCGAGAAGACATGGAGGGGTGTGTGTCCCCAGAACAGACACACTAGAGCAAGGTCAGAGGACAGCCACTGGCGGATTTGGAGCCTCATTCTAAAGGACAGTAATTAAGGTGTGTGGCACAGGCAGAGGGAAAGACAGACAGGTCACTAAGACAGAACAGAGTCCCGAAATGCGTCCACACGTGCATGGTCAGTGATTTCTCACAAGGTGGCACAGAGAAAAAGAAAGTCTCCTATCAACCAGTGGTGCTAGAACAGCCGCATCTCCGTACGGGAAGAAGCAAAGCCAGGAACCTGGGTCCCTACCTCACACCACCCACCACAGCACTGGAGGTGATGCACAGGCTTATGCACAGGCGCCGAACCAGAAAGCTTCCAGGAAAAAAAGACGAAGGGAGAAGGAGGCTCTTCTCTTCCACTCAGTGCCAGGCTGACCTGCACAGGATCTGCGGCCGTGGTGACACCAGGAGGCGGCCAGCGCAGACAGTGCGCCACAGGGAGCAAGCGTCGGAGCTGCCCTGCGTGCTATGTAAAAATGCATTTCCCAGGGCCAGTGTCGCGGCACAGTGGGTTAAACTGGTTCAAGTCCCAGCTGCTCCATGTCAGATCTAGTTTCCCAATGCACCTGGGAGGCAACAGAGGACGGCTCACATGTCTGGGCCCCTGCCACCCACGCGGGAGACCTCGAAGGAGTTCCTGGATCCTGGCCCAAACCTGGCTGTTGCAGCCTTTTGGGGAATGAACCAGAGGATGGAAGATATATTTCTCTCCCTCTCTCCCTTTCAAATAAAAAAGGCATGCATGCCCGTCCTAGTTAGCCACATTGTTCTGCACTCTCACCAGGCCACGCCCTCCTCCTGTTCTTCCTTCCAATCCTTCTATTCAGGCAATAAACACAAAACCACGTACAGTGACCTCATGTGGATTTAAAAACTGTCTATCCCTAGGTTTCTCCTTATGGGCCAAGTTTGGAATACAAACCCCAGGACAGGTGCCGAGGCCCTCTGTGGAAAGGTCTGGGGTGGTCCACTGCAGAAAGTGACCCACGAGAAGTGTCCCCAGAGAACAGAAACCGCGTGTGACACATTCTCGTCCACAGCCCGGAGTCCAGGTCCAGCATCTGGCGCGTGGTAAGTTCTGTGAGTTAAGTGTTGTAGGTGTGGATAGAGCCAGAAAAAGCCAAGCCCAGTTTCCATCCATTATTTTTTTTTTAAGATTTTATTTATTTATTTGAGAAGTAGAGTTACAGACAGTGAGAGGGAAAGACAGAGAGAAAGGTCTTTCATCCACTGGTTCACTCCCCAAATGGCCGCAATGGCCAGAGCTGTGCCGATCCAAAGCCGGGAGCCAGGAGACTCCTCTGGGTCTCCCACAAGGTGCAGGGGTCCAAGACCTGGGCCATCTTCTACTGCTATCCCAGGCCGTAGCAGAGAGCTGGATTGGAAGAGGAGCAGCCGGGACTAGAACCAGTGCCCATATGGGATGCCGGCAGATACAGGATGAGCGCACTGTGCCACAGGGCCGGCCCCTCCACCCGCCTGGCATCCCATAGGTCCAGCTGCCTGCTAATGTGCCTGGGACATCAGCAGAAGATGGCCCAAATGCTTGGACCCCTGCCACCCGTGAGGGAGACCCAGATGGAGCTGTAGGCTCCTGGCTTCAAACTGGCCCAGCCCCACCTGTTGTGGCCATTTGGGGAGTGAACCAACAGATGAAAGATGTCTGTCTGTCTGTCTCTCTTCCACCTCCCCAGTCAAATAAATAAAATAAAGCTTTTTTAAAAAGTTACCCTTTGGGCAGGTGCTGTGGCATGCTGGGTAAAACTGCCACCTGTAGTGCTGGCATCCCATATGGACACTGGTTCGAGACCTAGCTAGTCTACTTCCAATCCAGCTCTCTGCTGTGGCCTGGGGAAGCAGTGGAAGATGGCCCAAGTCCTTGGGCCCCTGCACCCACATGGAAGACAGGGAAGAAGCTCCTGGCTCCTGGCTTCGGATCAGCCCAGCTCCAGCCGTTGCAGCCATTTGGGGAGTGGACCAGCGAATGGAAGACCTCCCTCTTTCTCTCTCTCTACCTTTCAAATAAAAAATAAATGAATAAATATTTTTAAAAAGTTATCCTTAATTTATACTCTTCCATTATTTGAACAATTCCCTCCTGTGTTTGAAGAATGTGGTTAGAACTGGATACTCCCCGTGTCAGGGACAGGGCCACTCAAGGCAGCAGTTCCAAAAAGGCCTGACCTGCCCCCAGGATTGGGACCCCTCCCGTGACAGCCATGGTTCCTTCCTTCCACGCCCGGCCCGACATGAGCAGCCCCGGCTCTGTGTTGAACAAAGACAGAGGACTGGGTGCAGGAGGCCCCGTGCGCTGCACTTGGCTCCTTGGACCGCTCAGCAGAGAGCTGTCACCCAGCAGCGGCTGCGCGCTGCCCGCTAGGGACCCGAAGAGGGGCAGGGCCGGGAGGACAACCCAGCCCAAAGCACTTCAAAATGCCAGGCCAGAAAGGGCAGGGCAGAGGGACACAGATGGGCAGCCCCTGGGGTTGGCAGCTCCACGCCTAGGTCTGCACCCCGGAGGGTCGGAAACAGCGTTCAAACCAAAACCCGCACAGCGGCCGGCGCTCAGGGCGGCAGCCTTCCCAGCAGGGCAGAGACGGAAACAGCCCCAACGTGTGCCGGGCCAGGGATGAGTGCAAACAGAACCGGACGCACGCCACACAGCAGGGCGTCCGTCAGCACCAAACAGCACCCGGGCGAGCCCAGCCGGCCGGCCACTCGGTGACCCCTGCGGACAAGTGCACGATCCCACGCACGCCGAATCGCAGTGCGGAATCTGTCGGTACCAAGAAGAGGCCAGCTCTGGGGGACGCAGGAGAGCCGCGGCTGCCTGGGGCTGGCAGGGCCTGGATCTAGGGTTCCTTGAGTGATGAGAAGTTTCTGGAACTAGAGGTGGTGATGGTTGCGCAACACTGTGGATGTCCTAAACGCTGCCGAACTCCACACTTGAAAGTAATTAACAGTGAGTAGTGCGCTCTACGAATTTCATCACCACGTTTTTGAAGGGGGCAGAGTGGAAAAGCCGGGTAACGTGAGTGCCGCCAACCGAGGGCTCCGCGGGGCCAGCGGGGGCCTCCCTCTGCCGCCAAGAGGCCGAGCCCAGGCCCTGCCGCGGGGGCGCCGGGACCCCCGTGCGTGGACCTCTCCCCACTAGCGTCGGGGGGCTTGGGACCCCCGCTTCCTGGGAAACACGTGCTCCCCTGCGCCTGCCAGGTGCACGCGGTGGAGACGGGCCCTGGCGGGGCTCCGAGGCCAGGCGCTGGCTTCCCCGCCTCTCCGGTGCGCCCGCGGCTCCACTCCTCGCACACAGCCAAGCCGGCCTTTGCGTCCCGAGCCAGTCACAAGGAAGCCCCAGAGCAGCAGCGACAGCAAAATCGAACGTCAGCAGAAGCGGAGCGAGCGAGCCACCGAGCCACGGCCTCCCGCCGCCGGGCAGCAAAGGGAGTAACTGCGCACGCGCGAGCAGAGATGCCCCGCCTACCTCAGCAGAGCGGGGCTTCCAGGGACCCAATGAGACCTCGGCTCCATTCCCTCGGAAATGGCTCCGGCAGACTTCCGCCCCCAACAGAGTGGTCACGTGGCCCAGGAGAGCCAATCACACGCTCCCACCCCGCCAGCGGCTGTGATTGGTCTAGAGATGGGCATGTGACCCACACAGAGCCAATCAACGTTTTTCCCTGGGATTTTCCTCAGGGGAAGCGGCTCCGTGGGGAGGAGCCGGAGTGCAGTGGGAGAGAAGGAAGCCGGCAGAGCCCGGGAGGAGAGAGCGACCACAGGGAAGCTGCGACACGCGGGGTGAGATCTTGTGAGAGGCCGAGTTCCTGCTTGCTTGGGCTCGTTCAGGTTGGATTTTGTCCATTTGTAAGAAAAATCCTAGATAGTGGTGGTGGATGTATGTTGTGTTTATTTGGGAGTTGCCTCCGGATCTTTTCTCGTTAAAGAAAATTGTGTATTTATTTGAAAGGCAGAGTTACAGAGAGGCAGAAGCAGAGAGAGAGAGAGAGGGCTTCCATCCGCTGGCTCACTCCCCAGATGGCCACAACGGCAGGAGCTGTGCTGACCTGAAGCCAGGAGCTTCCTCCAGGTCTCCTACGCGGGTGCAGGGGCCCAGGGACTTGGGCCATCCTCCACTGCTTTCCCAGGCCACAGCAGAGAGCTGGATGGGAAGTGGAGCAGGGGGGACTCCCATGTGGGATGCTGGCACCACAGGCAGCGGCTTTACCAGCTACACCACAGCACCGGCCCCCTGTCTTTCTGTTGACGGCAGCTGACTTACTGTTAAAAGGCGCAAAACCCCAGAGTACAGAAAGGCCAAGCCAATCCTAGCCGCCGACCAGCAAGCGGTGGTTGGTCGTCTTCCTCTGGAGGTGCTGACCCGAGCACTACCTGTGAAGTGACCTGGCATCCAGCAGGCGCTCAGTCACTGCGGCGCCACAGCTGCCTTCCATTTATAGCTCGGAGCAGAGGGACGGACAGGGCGGGTCAGGGCTTGGGATGGGTTTTCCCTCCGCTTCTTCTCTTTCCAAACATCTCTGAGTAAGGCCCCGCCCCGCGCGGCTGCTCCTAGCGCTGTGGACTTGAAGAAGGGAAAAGACACATCTTCTGATGTGAGGAGAAAACTGTGCCACCCAGGGGGTTGCCGACTGCTCCCGGAGCAAGCGGCCCGCTCCAAATGCAGGACCTGAGCACTCGAGTCCCCGGGTTCCTGTGTCTCGTTCTCTCGCCAAGTCCCCGCTGCTGGCGGGGCAAGCGAGGTTCCATACCTCCCAGGCCAGGAAAGAGAGACAGCCCGGCCCCCCAGCCAGGCGCCTGTAGGGTGTGCCCAGGCCAACGCCCTGCACGGCTGGGTGGCCTCTGTCTGACCTGCAGGCGCAAGTGTGACTCAAGGCTCAGATGAGCAAGGCGGGGCCTCGCCTCGCAGCCCCCACTCCGCTTCCCCAGGCCCTGCTCCCACTGGCCTCCCCCGCCCCCTGCAGCTCTGCTCTCCCTCCCAGTTTTCGTGCTCCTAACCTCCTAAGAGTGATGAGCGCTTCCTTTTTTTTTTTTTTTAAGTTTTTAAAAGAGAGAGGGGGAGACACAGACATCTTCCATCTGCTGGTTCCCTCCCCAGATGGCCACAGTCAGAAGCCAGGAGCCAGGAGCTTCTTCTGGGTCTCCTTCATGGGTGCAGGGGCCCAAGGACTTGGGCCGTCTTCTGCAGCTTTCCCAGGCCACAGCAGAGAGCTGGATGGGAAGTAGAGCAGCCAGGACCCAAGCCAGTGCCCACGTGGGGTGCCAGCGCCACAAGCGGCAACTTCACCCGCTCTGCCACAGCACTGGCCCTGATGAGCTCTTCTCAAAATACCGATAAACTCGCTCCCTTCACTTGTCCCAGCTCCTGCACCCACTGCCTCTCCCCACCCACAAAGCTTCAGGGAAAACAGAGTAGCCACTGGGAGGCTAAGGGGGAGAGGCTGCAGCCACTCTGTCCTCCCAGGGTCACCCCGAATCCGCCGATGAGCCAGTTCCTGGCGCACAAGTGTTTGGGTGTACAGAGGTGACATCTGACATGCAACCATCAATCAGCCATGAACCCCTGCTGGGAGACCGGGGGGAGCCCGTGTGTCCACCTCCACGATGACGCAGGTGAGGCCACCAGTGCTGCTCTGGGGACCCAGCGCCAGGCTGTGGCTCGGCCTCGTGGGTAACCACGCCAACCCCCCTTCAGAAGTCACGCCTTGCCCCTTCTACTTGGTTGGCTCATGCCTTCGATGGCCCAGCTGCCCTCAGTGACCGACAGAACCAGTAGCTACAGAAGCAGCAAAAATCCAGAGTGACTGAACACCATGCACCACCTGTATTTCACTGGCACTTTGAGAACCTCCTACCCAGTACCATCAGAATACACATTTGTCATTGCGACCAGAACAGTCACACCAGCTAGACCTGGTCCTGGGTCACAACAAATCTTTAAGAATTGACCAGAAGTAAAATATACAAATTATGTTCTCCAACTATAGCAGAAATCCATAATGAAAATGAAAGTACAATGAATGAAAATATTCCAGGCGCAGGTAAAGCAGCGCTCGGGGGAAAGTTGGTGGCATCGGAAGTCGATCACGTGGAAATGAGAAAAGTCGTGGAGAAAACCCAGAGAAACAGGAGGCTGGCTCTTTGACAAGGTTAATAAAATTGATGAGTTTCCAGCAAAACTGACAAAGGAAGAAAGAGAGTGATGATCCGCGCTGGGATTGGAAGCGGGGCTGTCACCGCGGGCCTCCCAGATGTTAGCAGTGTGAGGGGAACGGCCCACATGACCGCATTGCATCCCCCCAGCAGGCAGACCAAGTGGACAGAGCCCACTGAAACTACACCCAGCATGAAATAAATCATCTGACTCATCCTGCAGCTCAGGGACCGGATTCGTCGCTCCAAAATCTCCCACAAAGAAAGACTTCACGGCCTCATGGCCAACCACCAAGTTATCCCAAATATTAAAAGAAAACAGTCCTTCAGCAAAGAGAAGGGAGGGGCTGGCGCTGTGGTGCAGCTGGTTAAAGCCCCAGCCTGCGGCACCAGCATCCCCTTTGGGCCCGGATTCGAGTCCCGGCTGCTTCACTTCCAACCCAGCTCCCTGCTAATGCGCCCAGGAAAGCAGCGGAAGACGGCCCATTGCCCCCACCTGAGAGACCTGGAAGAAGCTCCAGGCTCCTGGCTTCATATGGGCCCAGCTCCAGCCACTGCGGCCATGTGGGGAGTGAACCAGCAGATGGGAGTCCTCTCTATCTCTTTCTCTGTCTCTACTTTTCTCTGTAACTCTGTCTTCCAAATAAATAAAATATTTAAAATGTTTTTTAAAAAAATAAGGGAACACTTTCTAACTGAATTTAAGAATTAGTATTACCCAGATACCAAGCCAAAATCACACAATAGATGAAAACTGCAGACCAACATTTCTCACAAGCATAGAT
The DNA here is from genome assembly GCF_051225735.1 of Oryctolagus cuniculus. Classification (NCBI taxonomy): domain Eukaryota; kingdom Metazoa; phylum Chordata; class Mammalia; order Lagomorpha; family Leporidae; genus Oryctolagus; species Oryctolagus cuniculus. The sequence continues at coordinate 233,268,820 of NC_142867.1, read as the reverse complement.
GCAAAAATCCTCAACAAAATAATAGCAAATCAAATTTAGAAATACATCAGGCCAGCGCCACGGCTCACTAGGCTAATCCTCCGCCTTGCGGTGCCGGCACACCGGGTTCTAGTCCTGGTCGGGGCACCAGATTCTGTCCTGGTTGCCCCTCTTCCAGACCAGCTCTCTGCTGTGGCCCGGGAGTGCAGTGGAGGATGGCCCAAGTCCTTGGGCCCTGCACCCCATGGGAGACCAGGAGAAGCACCTGGCTCCTGCCATCGGATCAGCGTGGTGCACCAGCCACAGCGCACCAGCCACAGCGGCCATTGGAGGGTGAACCAACGGCAAAAGGAAGACCTTTCTCTCTGTCTCTCTCACTGTCCACTCTGCCTGTCAAAAAATAAATAAATAAAAATAAAATAAAATAAAATAAAATAAAAATAAATACATCAAAAGGACAGTACACCAAAGCCAAATGGGGTTAGGGGACAAGACCTGTTCAAGGTCAAAAGCAAGCGGTGTAGGAGCCGGTGATGAGGCATAGCTGGTAAAGCCACTGCGTGCAGTGCCGGCATCCCATGTGGGCTCCAGTTCGAGTCCTGGCTGCTGTACTTCTGACCCAGCTCTCTGCTGTGGCCTGGGAAAGCAGTGGAAGATGGCCCAGGCCCTTGGGCCGCTGCACCCACCTAAGAGACCTGGAAGAAGCTCCTGGCTCCTGGCTTCGGATTGGCCCAGCTCCGGCCATTGCAGCCATTTGGGAAGCAAACCAGCGGGTGGAAGACCTCTCTCTCTCTCTCTTTCTCTCTCTCTCTCTCTCTCTCTCTCTCTCTCTGCCTCTCCTATCTCTGTGTAACTATGACTTTCAAATAAATAAATAAATCTTTACAAGAAAAAGCAAGCAGTGTAATCAACTGTGAAAACCACAGGACTGGATCAATGGATTCAGAGAAAGCATTTGGCAAAGTTCAGCATCCACTCGCGAGACAGCTCTCAGCAGATAAGAGTGGACGGGAATCGAGAAGCCACGGCTGAGGCTGGGAGCGAGGCCGGGCTGTCCACTCTCGCCACTGCTGTCTGATATCACACAGGAACCCCCAGTCTGTACCGCAGGGCAAGGGAAAACAAAAGGCTTGAAGACTGGAACAGAGAAGCAACGGCACTGCTCTTCAGATGGCAGGACTGTCGGCGTAGAAAATTCCAGTGACTACCCAGAAGTAGACTCAGCCAGGTGACAAGATCAAGGTCACCACAGAAAAGTCAATCTTCTTTCTTTCTTTCTTTCTTTTTTTTTTTTTTTTTTTTTTTTTTTTTTTTTTTTTTTTTACAGGCAGAGTGGACAGTGAGAGAGAGAGAGACAGAGAGAAAGGTCTTCCTTTGCCGTTGGTTCACCCTCCAATGGCCGCCATGGCTGGTGTGCTGCGGTCGGCGCACTGCGCTGATCCGATGGCAGGAGCCAGGTGCTTCTCCTGGTCTCCCATGGGGTGCAGGGCCCAAGCACTTGGGCCATCCTCCACTGCACTCCCGGGCCACAGCAGAGAGCTGGCCTGGAAGAGGGGCAACCGGGACAGAATCCGGCACCCCGACCAGGACTAGAACCCAGTATGCCGGCGCCACAAGGCGGAGGATTAGCCTATTAAGCCAAGTGCCGGCCATCCAATCTTATTTCTATGTGTTACTAACGGGCAACTGCCAGCCAAAATCCCATAGCACTGTCCCATCGACCACAGCTTTGCCGAAACCTGTGTGGGATCCGTGTGCTGAGCACCCCGAAACGCCGAGGAAGGAGCAGAAAAAGAAAGACGGGGCTGGTGCTGTGGCGTAGTGGGTAAAGCCGCCGCCTGCAGCGCCAGCATCTCATATGGACACCAGTTCTAGTCCCGGCTGCTCCACTTCTGATCCAGCTCTCTGCTGTGGCCTGGGAAAGCAGTGGAAGATGACGCTGTCCATCACTGCCCGGAACTGGACATGCCATTCAACTATTGAATGCACACACTGTGGCCCAGCCACACTGCTCAGCAAGACACAGCGAGGAACTGTGGGTGGGGGCAGCCCCCCCCCCCCGCGGGCTGCGTGACTCCCGGGAGCTCGTGCCCTGTGTTTTCATGGACGTAGCATTCTCCCAAAGACAGAACTACAGGCAGAGGACACGTCTGCGCTGGGCAGAGGCTGGAAGCAAGGCAAGGGTGCTCACTCCCCCAGATGCCTGCCGCAGCCCGTGCTGGGCCTGATGGGAGCCAGGAACCAGAGCTCCATCCGGGTGCCTGCATGGCTGGCAGGAGCCCAAGTACTCGAGCCATCACCTGCTGCCTCCAGGGTGCACACGAGCAGGGGGCTGGGTCGGAAGCAGAGTGCTTGGTGCAGCCGTCAGGACACCGCCAGGGATGCCCACATTCCGTCTGGGAGAGCCTGGATTCGTGTTCCGCCTGCCAATGCCAGCCATCACCTGCTGCGCCCCTCCCCCCGCCAAGAGCTGCGTGAGCGGGAAGCTGGAAGCAGGGGTCGGGCGCAGGACCAAACCCAGGCACCCAGGTAGGCGATGTGGGCATCTTCATTGGTGCCTCAAGGCCACCCCTCGGTGAGTTTTCCCGTTGTCCGCACACACAGGAGCGGGGACCAGACGCCTCTGGGGGCCACCCGCTGGCGCCTCCCCTGCTGGGTTTGAGCCTGGGCTGCTGGCCGTGGCCCTGATGGGATTCCTGTGGGGACAGTGGTCTGGAAGGGACTGAGGGTGCCCACTTCCTCGTGCTGCCTGGGTCCTCGTGGCTCCTCAAGGCGGAGTCAGGGTGGGGAGGCCAGGGCGGGGTCAGCTCTGAGGACTGAGGACGGACCACCCACACTCCCCGCCCCGCACCTGAGCGCGGCTCCGTGGCTGCCCTGGGCCCCGCGTGACCTTCTGCACCTGGAGGATTTTAGGCGCTTGGGCTACTCCTGGGGTGGGGACCGGGGGCCAGGAGTCACAGGGCAGAGGCCCCGTTGGCCCTGGGGCGCCTCCCTCAGGTCTTGACTGGTCCACAGGGGCTTCCGATTTCTGGTGTCTTCCCTCCCCAGAACTATGGACTGGAGCCAGGATCTGGGTGGCCCAGGTTACGGAATCAAAGCTGAGCCATCCCTGAGGGGCCAAGTGGGACCTGCAGAGGAGGGGACTGGGTAAGGACAGCGGCACCTGCGGCTTCCCTGGTGCTGGCCTTCAGCCCTCGCGTTTCCCTGACAGCTGCGACTCCTGTCCCCACTTCACAGAGGGGGACACCGAGGCCCAGGGGTTCCTGTGCAGTGTTACCCCCGACCTCACAGCCGGCACGGAGCACCTGGGGAGAGGAGAAACCCCCTGCCTCCCAGTACTGACTCCGCAGCCGACAGCACAGCAAGGTGGTGGCCCAAGAAGGCTGGAGACCAGCCGAGAAGGCGGAGAGAGTGGAGAGAAGGCCCTCCACGCCCCCCGAGACTGCTGGGGTCCTGAATCCACACGGCGGCTGACAGGGAGCGGCTGAGGCTGAGGGCACCCACGCCAGCCCCGCTCAGCCTGCAGAAGCTGATGTTGCCTCGTGGGAGGGCTCAGCCCTGGGGCCCAGTGGAAAATTCCAGACTCTTTTTTTTTTTTTTTTTTTTTTGACAGGCAGAGTGGACAGTGAGAGAGAGAGAGACAGAGAGAAAGGTCTTCCTTTTGCCGTTGGTTCACCCTCCAATGGCCACCGCGGCTGGCGCGCTGCGGCCGGCGCACCGCGCTGATCTGAAGGCAGGAGCCAGGTGCTTCTCCTGGTCTCCCATGGGGTGCAGGGCCCAAGCACCTGGGCCATCCTCCACTGCACTCCTGGGCCACAGCAGAGAGCTGGCCTGGACGAGGGGCAACCGGGACAGAATCCGGCGCCCCGACCGGGACTAGAACCCGGTGTGCCGGCGCCGCAGGCGGAGGATTAGCCTAGTGAGCCGCGGCGCCAGCCAATTCCAGACTCTTGAAAGCACTGGTTCTTGGCCAGCCCAGGGAGAGGATGTCAGGTGGAAGGCGAGGAACCCCAGGGCCAGTCGGGCGGCCGCATGGGCGAGACCTCGGGGGACCCTGTTCTCAGCTGGAGGTGGGGGTAGTGACAGGAGCTCCCTGACTGGGTGTCGGAGGCCAGCGCGCAGGTGCAGGGCTGCAGAGCCACCACGAGGCGGAGTGAGGAGGCAGCCGTGGGTGCCATAGTCACTGCCGTGGGTGCCATAGTCACCGCCATGGGTGCCCATAGTCACCACCGTGGGTGCCATAGTGACCGCTGTGGGCACCCATAGTCACAGCCGTGGGTGCCATAGTCACCACCGTGGGTGCCCATGGTCACCGCCATGGGCGCCCATAGTCACAGCCGTGGGTGCCCATAGTCACCGCCATGGGCGCCCATAGTCACAGCCGTGGGTGCCCATAGTCACCACCGTGGGTGCCATAGTGACCACTGTGGGCGCCCATAATCACCGCCGTGGGTGCCATAGTCACCGCCGTGGGTGCCATAGTGACTGCTGTGGACGCCCATAGTCACCACCGTGGCTGTGGGTGCGCCAAGGGCTCAGCCTCATGGGCAGCTCCAGGTGTGCCCAGGAGTGGCCCTGGGACGTTGCCAGACCTGCCACCTGCATCCCTGCGCCCGCATGTCCCCTGGCCCCCTGTGGCCCACACACAACAGCTGCAGAACTGGGAACAGGGCCCAAGGACTCAGATGCAAGCAGGTTGGGAGTGGAGCCTCCTCCCTGGGCACAGGCCCTGTCCCTGCCTCCCCACCCATGGCCCCTGCAGATCTCACCCCCCCCCCCAACTGGGAAACCAGGGCCACCGGCTGGGCTGGGCTTAGAAAAAGAAGACTTACAAGAGCTGCCTCCCCCAGCTCCCTGCCTCGGACCCAAGATCGTTCGATCCGCGGGAAGCCCCTTGTCCAGTGCAAACCTGCACCTGCCACTTCGCGGGGCCGCAGCAGCCCCGCTGTGGAAGGTGGGGCGGTGATACCCGCACTGACCTCAAGGGGGCGCCGCTGTACGGCGTGAATGTGAGCGCAGGTGCGCGTAGCTCGGCGCAGGCGTCCGGTCCAGCGCGCGGCTCTTACTATCCGCACGCTCCGCGCTGTCGTTGCTTTGCGAGTGCTTACCCGAAGGGGTCGCGGAGGCGAGCCCACCTTCGGGGCTGTGCGTTCAGCGTGCGGTCTTGTCTGGGTGTGGAGTGGATTCCGCCCTAGGGAGGATCCGGCGGTTCCCTGCCCCAGCGGCACCTGCTGTTAACTCCGTTTGCGTCCCCGCTGCCCCGTCTGTCAATTTCCTGTCATCTGCCTCTGCACCTGCTGTTCCCTGCTGGGATGCAGGAACCTCTCCTGCTCACTCATCTAGGTCCTGCCGTCCATCAAGGGCAACTCAAGGGCAGGAAGACACCTCCCCCCCAGAGCCGCAGGTGTGGGGGGGGGGGCGGGCAGAGATCAGCTCCTTTCCCGTTGCACCTTCATCTCCAGCTGCCCCCCGGGGGGGTAGCCAGGGACGCGCAGCACACGGGTCAGCTCTGCAGCCCAGGGAGCCTGGAGGAGAAGCGGTTCTGCCCCCGCACCTGCTGGGCAGGAGTGGACAGCAGCAGGTGGACACCACCGGGAGCTGTCACTGTGTGGTGTACCGAGGGGCGGGGCAGGCTGCAGGGGCCACCCAGGGAGGTGGCAGGCAGGGGTGGCACCACAGGGCAGGGGTCTGCACGGCTCTCCTCACCCCCTCAGCTCCACCGCGTGCCTGGTGGTGCCCTGAGCCGGGGCCTGTGGGATCCCATTTAGTGAGATGTTTTCTCTCTTTTCAGTTGATGTAAAAGACAGAGACAGAGAGAGAGGAGGAGAGGGAGCTTCCATCTCGGATCACCCCCCCCCCCATGCACACGACAGCCAGGGCTGGGCCAGGACACAGCCAGGAGCCTGGAACCGGCCGGCTCTCCCACTGAGTGACGGGGCGCAGGGACTGGGCCGTCATCCGCTGCCTTCCAGGCTGCCCTCAACAGGAAGCTGGGACGGGGAGAGAGCTGTGGCTCAGGCACAAAGCAAGCTGAGTGGCGGGTGGCGCGGGGAAGACAAAGGGCCGTCTGGAGGGCTTCCTGGGAGCCCCAAGACTGAGCCACAGGGCGGGGCCCCAGCATCCTTGGGCAGGCTCCGCCCCTGCCCCCGGATGGGCCCCGCCCCCCGCCCCTCGGACGGGCAGCTACGGGATAAGACTGTTCTCCCGTTGGTGGATAGTCAGATGTGTGGCAGAATTTGAATCCAAGACCTGGTGTTGTGGTAGCAGTCGGTGAGGTGGCCAGGTGGCGGGGGAGGAGCAGAGGTGGTGGCTCAGCGAAGGCAGGCCACATGGCCTGCTCAACCTGCACCAGCCTTTGGCCAAGAGGAATGCGTTTCTCTTCTTCCTGCACTTTTATTTATAGATTTGAGAGACGGGGCGGGTGAGGGGGCGCCCCCATCCGCTGGTTCACCCCCCCCCCAGCCTGCAGCGACCAGGGCTGGGCCAGGCCAAGCAAAGCAGAGGCTGGGGACTCCACCTGGTCTCCCACGTGGGTGCCAGGGACCCAAGCACTTGGGCCATGACTGCTGCCTCCCAGGGTGCACACCAGCAGGAAGCTGGCAGCCGGAGCCAGGAATGAAACCCAGGCGGTGACAGTGGCCGTGGGCCCTTACCCACCAGGCTAACCCCCCGCCCCCAGCAGCGGGCTTCTGAGCTGCAGCTAAGCCCTGCATCCAACGCTGCCCTCCCCCGCGCTCTGAATCTGTGTTTGCTCCACGCGCTCTGCAAGCTGCGACCTCCTTCTCTCTCGTCCCCCCTCCTGCGACGTGGCAGGGCCACACTCCCTGGGCCAACGCTTGGTTATTTCAGCAGAGCTGGGGAGGAGGCCCCACGAGACCCCCAGGGTCCAGGCCAAGAGGAACCCCTATGAAGGGCAGCGACTGCCGTATGTCGGGCGCCCCCCTGAGAGCCCCCACGGTGGGGCGCCTCCCCCAGCACCTCCCCTCCCCAGGCCTTCAGCACCAGTGAGTCACAGGTGCGAACAGTCATAGTCACATCCCCACATCCCGCTGGGTGAGTAATGAGCCTGAATCCCAGGGACAGAGCAGGGGCCGCCCCGCCCGCCAGGCTGGCCGGACCCCCGCAGAGCAAGGGTCCCACCAGAGGGTCTCAAAGTGCAGCCCCCAGACCCACGGCATCAGCCAGGCCAGGCACCTGTCAGAAAGGTAGGCACCGCGGCCCCAGCCTCCATCACCCAACCGAGGGCTGGGGCCGGCCTCCTGGGCCGCAGCAGGTCCCCAAGGAATTGGGGTGTGGCCTCGGCTTCGAGAGCCACGCCCAGGCCAATGTTCCCACCCATTTTTAAGCAAGGGAAGCCCTTTCCAGACCCCCCACCTGTGAACCCTGCAGGAAAGCAGGTGCCTCACCCCAGGCTGCAGCCCTGGTGGACCACCACCCTCCCCCGGGCCCCCACGGGCACGGGCACTCTGGCGGGGACCGGCATACAGTGCCCAAGGCGAGAGGTGGCGTGAGGGGAGCAAGGGTACAACGGCACGGCAGAGAGGAGAGACAGACAAAGCACAGGCCACACGGGGAGCTGAGGACAAGTCCAGGAAGCTGTTTAATTGGCGTGACACGGACGACATACAGCAGGGGACCGGAGGGGCCTGGGCCTGGGCCTGACCCAGCCCACAACGCCAGGGACACAGACAGGACGGCACCCCATAGAGACTGCGGGGGGCACCGCCAGGGTAAGCAGGTGGGGAGACAGACAGCCAGAGCTGGAGCCGGTGCCTTCCACTGCGTGTTTGCAAAGAGCCCGAGTGCCTTCCCGAAGCTGACACCTCCAGGAGCTGGCATCCCCACGAGGGGCTTTGGTTACAACGCCCACACTCTCGGGGAGGGAGGGGGCGTGGACAGCCCGAGGACACTGGCCCCAGAGACTGGGTGGCAGGGGTGGCCTCCCTGGAGAAGAGGCCCAGGCTGCAGGGGGAGTGTGGGCAGGGGGCCTGTGTATCCCCCATCCTGGGCAGCAGACAGAGCCTGAGCCTAGAGGCAAGACAAGATGGGACCAGCTGTTTATTCAACAAAAGCATTTTATTCATTCAAAAATTAACCATCGGGTTTATTCCGCAGATATTTAAAAAAAAAAAAACGGAGTGGGAGGGGCAAGACGTCCCATCACAGTGCCCTTAGATAATTAACTCCTACCCCCAGGAAAGCCTAGCAGAGGTGGGGGACACTGCCCATAACACGGGGCCCCTCCACACCTCCCCAACTCTAGCTTCCCTCTTAGCTGGGGCCCCGAACACTTCCAAATGCAAACCACTAGGGGGCGCCCCACACTTCCTTGGCTCCCTTAAAAACTTGAAACCACCTTGGGAACAGGGCGGCTTTCCCTTGGCGGGAGCAGGACTTTCTCTAGAGAGGCTGCTGGGTCCAGGAGGGATCCCAGGCCCCCCCCCAGAGAAGAGACAAAGCCCCCCAATGCCCAGTGCACCTGCCTAGACGTCGGCTGGCCGAGGGGAGGCGATGTCAGTGCAGAGGACCCCACATCCTTGCCTAGGTGTCACACGCCGCCACCCTCTCCCAGGTCACCCTCAACAGAGTGGGAGGAAGTGGGCAGGCCATGGCAGACTGGTCCAGGAGAGAGGTTTTGCAGAGGGCGCAGGGCCTGGCCTCGGGCTGGGGCGGTCTCGGAGGAGCCAGGCAGAGGATCTGAGGCTGTGGCCACAGCCGAAGACCTGGTGCGAGGGCACAGAAATGGGTCTCTCCCAGGCAACCTCAAGTGAATGTGGTAGCCAGGGTGTAGCCAGGAACACTGGGCCGCAGGCCCCAAGGGTACACTGCTAAGGCCGGGAGCCACATCCACGGCCCCAAACCGAGCAAAGGGAGGGAGGCTGGGACGAAGGCCTGGGCCACAGGAGAGATCCGTGGGCCTGACCCGGGTCAGTCCTCCACCACCAGTCGCCCCCAACACCTCCAAGACGCAATGCCTAACAGCACCGTCCCCATCTGACCACGAAGCCCAGCAGAGGCCACAGAGAAGTAATTTGACCTGGGAAAGCCCCCCACCCCCACCACCCTCGGTCCCCAGGTCCACGCCCCGCCCTAATGTCCCTGGTTGGAGCTGGCCTAGGAACAGGTGAGGCATCCTGGCTGGGGGGGAGGGGAGGGTTTGCTGCTGCCCTCCCGACAGGGGTCTCGGCAAAGGGTCGGCCCATGCAGGAGGGGGCGTTGCTGGGGCTGGCCGAGCAGCTCAGAGAACAGGGACCAGCCACGCCAGCCCCAGCCGGCACAACTGTCCCGGTGGAGGACCACCTCCGGTGAGGGGCTCATGAGCGGGGGAGACCCAGCCTCCGAGCGGGCAGAGTAGAGACCAAGGCTGTTCCCAGGACCAGCTTTCTCCTCTCGGGGACGGGGGCAGGCGGTGACTTTGCAAAGGGGACGCAAGAACAGGAGACCCAGGCCAGCCCCCGACAGGCAACGGGGCTACTCCAGGGCGCCCCTCCCCATCCCCCGCAGGCTTTCCCTTGGCCGGGATGAGACCCGGGCTCAAAGGGAACTCGGGGGCCGGGGAATCCGCAGGGAGGGATAAGGTGTGGCACTGGACACAGCTGGCACCTGGGACAGACCCCGCACACCAGCAAGCCTCGGCTGCTGTGTCTGGGGACCTGTGCCGAGGAGCGAACCGGGCCGGGCTGCGGACCCAGCCTCAGGCCGCAGCAGCAACCCAGCCGCAGGCAGGAGCCTCAGAACAACGCAGCACCGGCACAGGAGGTCCCGGTCACCCAGGCCTGGCCTCGCGGCTCTGCAGATGGGGGCAGCTCAGACCCCGGCCTCAAGCCTGCAGCAGCTCTGGGGTCGCCTTGTGTCAGCGGCAGGCGGAGCCGGCGGAGCCAGGAGCCTCCTGCGGGGGTGCAGGGGCCAGGGCCCCGAAGGGCAGGGGGCGGCTGGAACCTTCTTCCCTCCTCTTATGCCAGCATTTGAGCTGAGAAGGGAGCAGTGCCGGCTGCCGGATGGGCTCGGTCTCGTGGGAAAAATGCAGACGGGGGCCAGGGGAGCAGAGAGGGAGAGAACGCAGGCGCTGAGTGCAAGCCCACCCTGCCCCCGCCCCTGCTCTGGGGAAGCAAAGGTGATTTTTCGGGTGGGGGGGGTCGCAGGCGGAGGGAGGGGTTCAGACGGAGACCCCCGGGCGGCAGCAAGGAGCGCCTGCCGTTCCCCACTCTAAACATCAAGTGCGGAATCCGGGGGAGAAAGAAAAAAGTTTTTTGGCTTCTCAGCCGCTGCAGGCCACCACGGCCCCCAGCGAGCAGGGCAGGTGGGGAGGGCGGGCACATGTCAGCGGGGGCCCCGTGGCCCTGGGGCCCTGGACACGCGAGGCAGCAGCAACGGTTACCAACCAATAAATAAAAAGTCTGCATTGTATACGTCGATATAAAATCCTCAGGCGGCCCACAACCAGCTGTGGCGGCAGGTTCTCGTCCGCGCGGTGAGCCGTGCTGGCCGCCCACGAGGACGGGAGGACTAATGACATCCCTGGGGCCCCCGGGCCAGGAGGCGGAGGTGGAGTCGGGGTGGGGGCCCCCCAGGCCTCCTCCCCAGCTGTCGGCCGGCGTCTTCTCCCACTGAAGGGGGTGGTATCCCCCTTAAAACGTCTATTTGGAATGAACAAGGAGAGCACGTGCACACAGGAGAGCGGGAGGAGCCGGAGCCGGGGCCGTGGTGGTGAGAGAGAGCTGGGGCGGCTTCGATGCGTGCTGTCGTCTTCCGGACAAGCAGAGGTTGTTGGCGATGGATCCGAGCCGGTGGCTTCAGGCTGCAGGTGGGTGCGGGATGCGAGGAGGGCAGCCGGGGCCTCCCGCGTCCAGGACAGCTGGCTGTGTGCAGAGGCCGAGGGAGGCGGGGAGGCTCGGGGGTGTGGGGGCAGAGGCGGCCTCAGGGCACAGAGGAGGCTCCCCAGACATCTGCAAGACACAAGGGGGCGCGGGGTCAGAGCTGGCCCACCCCTGGGCACTGTGATTTCTCCTAGAGAAACCCACAAGGGGCCGGAGTCCCCTGTGGGCGCCGGTTCGAGTCCCGGCTGCTCCACTTCCAATGCAGCTTCCTGCTAGTGCACCTAGGAGGATAGCAGAGGATGGCACAAGTATTGGGGCCACTGCTACCCATGCTGGAGATCAGAACGGCGCTCTCGGCTCCCAGCTTTGGCCTGACCCGGCTGTTCTGGGGAGGATGGAAGAGCTCTCTGCTTTTCAAAGAAATAAAAATAATTAAATAAACATAAAAAAAAAAAAGGACAGAGACAGCCCAAATGTCCCTCGCAGACAAATGGCTAAGCAGAAGGCAGTAGACCAACACATCCGCGAGCACCCCGTTACGAAAAGGAAGGAGGCAGGGACACCTGCTGGCCGCCAACGCAGACAGAAAACACGGCACAGGGGCCGGGGGCTCAGGAGCAGTGAGGGGGAAATGGGGAGAGTGAAACGCAGTGACAGATCTCCCGTCCCCAGATGGCCGCAACGGCAGGAGCCAGGAGCTCCTTCCAGGTCTCTCAAGTACTTGAGCCATCATCAGCCTCCTCCCAGGTGCATTAGCAGGAGTGGATGGGAAGCCGAGCGGGGGCTCGAACCAGGCACTCGGATACGGGATGAGGGCTTCACCCTGGGCACAACGCCCGCCTGGGTAGGTTTGTTCTAAAGCACTCTGGGTACACGCCGAGCTTCCCCCATGGCCTCCCGACCTGCTCCCTGTCACGGACCCAGAGGGAGACAGACGGGCAGAACTCGCAGACACAGAGATCCAGGGGCCTGACCCTGGACAGTCCTCCGCCACCAGCTGTCCCCAACACCTCCAAGATGCAATGCCCAACAGCACCGTCCCCATGTGACCACCTGTGCCGGCAGCTGATCCCAGAGCCGCTGAGTTTGTAAGAGACTTGAAGACATCAGCCGGGCAACCAGCTTCCTCTCCCAGGAAGCAAGGGGCCGGAGGGTAGCGCCCCTGGAAGGAGCAGGAAGCAGGAGAACCCTGCAGAACAACGGCTGGGTGGCCACTGCGGTCCCGGTGTAAAGGGAGGGAACCGAGAGGCTCATGGGAAAGAGGGAACAGGTGCTGGCGGGGTGGGGGCAGAGTGCCCCCAGGGAGCACCTGAACCCCTCAGCAAGGACAGTCAGGTCCACTCAGGCCCACGCCAGCACCGGGAGCCCTGGCCACCCCTCCACGTGTCCCGCGAACCTTCGTGATGTGCCCTGCTCCTCCTGCGACAGCTAAAGTGCGTCTCGGCCCTTGCTGTGCGGGGAGCTTATCTGAAGCTCACATGAAAGAATGTTCCAGAGCCTTGTGTCTGCCGGGAGTAGACAGACGGGAGGAAGAACTTCCTGGTCACTGCCCACAGTGTGGTGACTGGGGCTACAGCCAGGCACTGACTAGTTCAAACCAGCTCGCAGAGAGGTTTCGGAATGCTTGGTGACAGAGGCCAGCTGCCCTAACCTGATCGCTGAACACCGCTCGCAAGCATCGAGATGGCACACCGCACCCCACGGCTGTGCGGACATGAGGCTCACCAGACACGCTTAAGTCCACAAACTCATGCTATTTGAAAAAAAATAAATAAACTTTGCTGGGGCTGCTGTGTGGCACAGCGCGGTGCCTGCGACCCGTGTCGCAGTGCCTGCCTCGAGCCCTGGCTCTGCTTCTGACACAGCTTCCTGCTGACGCCCAGCCTGGAGGGCAGCAGGTGGTGGCTCAAGCCCTGGGGTTCCTGCTGTCCACGTGGGAGACCCGGATGGAGCTCCAGGCTCCCGGCTTTGTCCCGGCCCAGCCCATCTGGGGAACAGACTACTGGATGGACGTTCTCTCTCTCTCTCTCACTCTGCCTTTCAAATAAATAAATTAAAAGAAAACCCAGCCTTGGAATAAGCAGTCGACGGGAGTCTCCCCTGCAGAATTCACCCAGCTCAGACGCCAGGGAGGGAGACACGTCATCAGCACAGTGTCACTGCCGCACGCCCTCCCGAGTGACGGGAGCTAAGCGGTGACCACCGACGGCACAAGCCAGGGCCTCCCGGTGGCTGCGCAGAGCAGAACACCCCTCGTGAGCTGTCCTCCCCAGCATGGGCCGAACTGAATCCCAAATGCAGATCCAAGGTCACGGCCCGGAAGAGCGGGAGAGGAGGCGCGTGCTGACCACGATGCAGGGAGTCCTCGGCCGGCTTGCCGGCTGCCACGGTGAGCACTGCAGAGCGTGCTTCTCAACGAGCAGCCAGAGCAGGCAGGGAAGGGGACACGCACAGGTCAAACCAGGGCCGAGGGGCCAGCCCCCCGCACGCACGTGCGCCTGCTGCAGGCTCTGATCCCGGCAGGCAGTCAGGGGAAAATGGTGAGCTCACAGGAAGCCAGGACGGCAGCTCCAGGCTGCAGGGGACGAGGGGTCACCGAATCCTTGGCTCCATAGATTTTTTTTTTTTTTTTTGACAGGCAGAGTGGACAGTGAGAGAGAGAGAGACAGAGAAAGGTCTTCCTTTTGCCATTGGTTCACCCTCCAACGGCCGCCGCTGCAGCCGGCGCACCGCGCTGATCCGATGGCAGGAGCCAGGATCCAGGTGCTTTTCCTGGTCTCCCATGGGGTGCAGGGCCCAAGCACCTGGGCCATCCTCCACTGTACTCCCTGGCCATAGCAGAGAGCTGGCCTGGAAGAGGGGCAACCGGGACAGAATCCGGCGCCCCAACCGGGACTAGAACCCGGTGTGCCGGCGCCGCAAGGTGGAGGATTAGCCTATTGAGCCACGGCGCCGGCTGGCTCCATAGATTTTTAGAAGAATATCTTTCCAAAAGAAATCGTAGAGGGGCCGGTGCTGTGGCGTAGCAGGTAAAGCTGCCACCTGCAGTGCTGGCATCCCATATGGGCACCGGCTGGAGTCCCGGCTGCTCCACTTCTGATCCAGATCTCTGCTCTGACCTGGAAAAGTAGCGGAAGATGGCCCAAGTCCTTGGGCCCCTGCACCCGCATGGGAGACCCAGAGGAAGCTCCTGGCTCCTGGCTTCAAACTGGTGCAGCTCTGGCCATCTGAGGAGTGAACCAGTGGATGGAAGACCTCTCTCTCTCTCTCTCTCTCTCTCTCTTTCTCTCTCTCTCTCTCTCCCCCTCTGCTTCTCTGTAATTCTGACTTCCAAGTAAACAAAGAAATCTTTTTTTTTTTTTGACAGGCAGAGTGGACAGTAAGAGAGAGACAGAGAGAAAGGTCTTCCTTTGCCGTTGGTTCACCTTCCAATGGCCGCCGCGGCTGACGCGCTGCGGCCGGCGCACCGCGCTGATCCGATGGCAGGAGCCAGGAGCCAGGTGCTTTTCCTGGTCTCCCATGGGGTGCAGGGCCCAAGCACCTGGGCCATCCTCCACTGCACTCCCGGGCCACAGCAGAGAGCTGGACTGGAAGAGGGGCAACCGGGACAGAATCCGGTGCCCCGACCGGGACTAGAACCCTGTGTGCCGGCGTCACAGGGGGAGGATTAGCCTAGTGAGCCGCAGTACTGGCCAACAAATAAAATCTTAAAAAGAAAGAAGTCCTAGAATACTGACGTGTGAGAGGACAGGCTGTCTGGAATTTGCTTCCAGATAACCCGGCGTGAGGGTGTGCGGGAGGGCAGAGATGGCGCAGAGCCACACTCTACCGCCGCACACGAATCTGCCCACAGCAGAAACAAGACTCTAGCCCCGCCCCCAGGATGCCCAGCCACAGGATTGGCTAAATTATAATGGAATACTATGTAGCCATCAACAGTGATTGTGTCAGGCAGATGCCAGCCCGGGGCCAGGGGGGACACGGGGACGCAGAGGTGGCCCAACCGCAGGAGCGAGCCAGGAAGCGGATCAGCCCCCGGCGGAACCGCCCGGTAAAGCAGGGCCCCAGCCGGCGTCGGCGCTCGCCCCACCTGGTCAGGACTGAGGGGTCTGGCGGGCCGGGGGAGGGTCCCAGGCAGCCTGGGAGGGCAGTCACCCTCCCCACAGCTGGACTCGAGGCAGCCACCCAGCCAAGCCGTGCCCACACCCCTGACGTCTGTTCTACCAGCCGCCGCGTGGGGGTGACACCGTGCACCCGACACGTAAGTACGCAGCAAGGACCAGGGCGACGGATCCCTCGTGGGCTCGGGCTGCGAGGATGGACCGGTGAGCGCTCTGGGAAACAGGCGGAGCCCCTGGCTGGGGCGCTCCCCGCCTGCGGCCAGCAACCAGAGGAGCACAGCCTGGGCGTGGGCCCTGCCAATCCCCCCAGCCCACCCCGCGGAACACAGAGAGGGGGCAGGAGAGTGAGGACGGAATCCAGGCCTCCACCAGCGACACCGGCGGTGCACACGGCCCGCTGTGACTGCACACGGCCCACTGCAACTCTGCACAGGGGCCCGCTGTCACTCAGCCCTGCACCCACTGTCACTCAGCCCTGCGCCCACTGTCACTCAGCCCTATACCCACTGTCACTCAGCCCTGCGCCCACTGTCACTCAGCCCTATACCCACTGTCACTCAGCCCTGTGCCCGCTGTCAGCCCTGTACCCACTGTCACTCAGCCCTGCACCTACTGTCACTCAGCCCTGCACCTGCTGTCACTCAGCCCTGTACCTACTGTCACTCAGCCTGGGCCCCGCTGTCACTCAGCCCTGCACCCCACTGTTACTCTGCACTTAGAGTCATGGCAGAGACCAAGCCCCTGGGAGCTGTGGGGCGACACAGCTCTTCCTCTGGCTGCTCAGAGAGCCGGTGGGAGACTCTGGCCCCGGCCGAGGCTGGAATTCCGCGTGTCTCCAGCCCCAGGAGACCGGCAGTCAGGCTGAGTCTGGTCTGCAGAAAGCACAGACACAGCTGCTCTGCACCCACGGGGGAGACCAGGTCCCCGGGCGGAACCCAGGTGCCTCCCTGCCAGTTCTTGGTGACTTGTGACTGGGGTCCCCCACCACCACCCCCCGCCCCGGGGCCCCCACTCACCACCACCCCCTGCCCCGGGGCCCCCACTCACCGCCATCCCCGCCCCGGGGCCCCCACTCACCGCCATCCCCCACCCCAGGGCCCCCGCTCACCACCACCACCACCCCAGGGTCCCCCACTCACCGCCATCCCCCACCCCAGGGCCCCCCACTCACCGCCACCCCCGCCCCAGGACCCCTGCTCACCGCCACCCCCACCCCAGGGTCCCCCACTCACCACCACCCCCACCCCAGGGTCCCCCACTCACCGCCACCCCCGCCCCAGGGCCCCCACTCACCACCATCCCCCACCCTGGGTCCCCCACTCACCACCACCCCCGTCCCGGGGCCCCCACTCACCGCCACCCCCGCCCCAGGGCCCCCGCTCACCACCACCCCCACCCCAGGGTCCCCCACTCACCGCCACCCCCGCCCCAGGGCCCCCACTCACCACCATCCCCCACCCCAGGGCCCCCCACTCACCACCACCCCCGTCCCGGGGCCCCCACTCACCGCCACCCCCGCCCCAGGGCCCCCGCTCACCACCACCCCCACCCCAGGGTCCCCCACTCACCGCCACCCCCGCCCCGGGGCCCCCACTCACCGCCACCCCCGCCCCAGGGCCCCCACTCACCGCCATCCCCCACCCTGGGCCCCCCACTCACCACCACCCCCGTCCCAGGGCCCCCATTCACCACCACCCCCGCCCCAGGGCCCCGCCCACCGCCACCCTCGCCCCGGGGCCCCCACTCACCGCAGCTCCGGGCCCTGGACTATACCAGCCCATCATAGAGGGACAGTGCCTGCACGATGGAGGGGTCCGCCTTGGACCCTTCCTGGAACTCCTGCAGCGTCAGCTTCCCGTCGGCGTTCTGGGAAGAGAGAGGCGGCTGAAGGCGGAGCCCCCCAGCCCCCCAGGAGAGGGGCCCAGGGCTGCACCCAGGAGACGCCCCCGGCCAGGCCACGAGGTTCAGAAGCACTCAGAGCGTGGGTGCGCAGGGCCCACGTCCCGATCGCTGGGTCCAGTCCCTCACCTGAGGCCTGGGAGCCACTGTGCGGCTTCCTCCAGCACCCAGGAGAGCTCCCCCAGCTGGCCGGAGCCGCCCGGAGTCCATGCTCAGCTCCACGGCTGCAGCTGAGGTCCCCAAGCAGCAGGGAGCCCCCAGGGCTGACGGCCTCCCGCATGCCTCTGGGGTCACTCGAGAAGGGACTGAAACCACCCCTGGGGGCCGGCGCTGTGGCGCAGCGATTAGCCCGCTACCTGAGACGCCGGCACCCCCTGTTGCAGCACAGGTTCACGCCCCGGCTGCTCCACTTCCGATCGGGCTCCCTGCTAACAGCCTGGGAAACAGCAGAGGATGGCCCGAGTGCTTGGGCCCCTGCACCACGTGGGAGACCCGGATGGAGCTCCTGCCTCCTGGCCTCAGACCGGCCCTGCCACGGCCATTGCAGCCATTTGGGAAGTGAACCAGCAGATGGAAGACCTCTGTCTCCCTCTCTCTACAACTCTGCCATTCAAAACAAATAAATTAATCTTTTTTAAAAAAGATTTTATTTACTTATTTGAGAGGCAGAGTTACAGACAGTGAGAGGGAGAGACAGAGAGAGATCTTCTGTCCGCTGGTTCACTCCCCAGATGGCCACAATGGCCGGAGCTGCACCAATCTGAAGTTAAGAGCCAGGAGCCTCCTCCAGGTCCCCGACACGGGTGCAGGGGCCCGGCACCGGGCGTCTTCCACTGTTCTCCCAGGCCACACAGAGAGCAGAGCAGCCAGGACTAGAACCAGTGCCCACATGAGACGCTGGCGCCACAGGCAATTAACCTACTATGCCACAGCACCAGCCCCAAGTGGATTAACCTTTAAGAAGAAAAGAAGGAATGGAAGACCCCGCCCCTGGAGCTGCTTGTCCTGGACTCCCGGAGGCAGCGGAGGGGCCGGCGCTGTGGCGTAGCAGGTAAAGCCGCCGCCTGCAGTGCCGGCTCCCCACATGGGCGTCTGTTTGAGTCCCGGCTGCTCCACTTCCCATCCAGCTCTCTGCTGTGGCCTGGGAAAGCAGTGGAAGATGGCCCGAGTGCTTGGGCCCCTGCACCTGCATGGGAGATGGAGCTCCTGGCTCCTGGCTCTGGCCCAGCTCTGGCTGTTGCGGCCATTTGGGGAGTGAACCAGCAGATGGAAGACCTCTCGCTCTCTCTCTCTCTCTGCCTCTCTGTGACTGTCTTTCAAACAAATAAATAAATCTTAAAAAATAAAATAAAATAAAGGCACAGGGTGTTGAGTGGGGAGGGGGAACTGCGGCCAGAGGGTGTCTCCCAGGGAGACTGCGGGACCACAAGGAAAAGGCCCGGGACCCCCGGCTGCACTCAGGCACCTGGGGAGGGCGCGCAGTGAGGACGGCTCTGACAGGCACAGCCCGGCTGCCCTCAGATGGTGGGGGAGGAGCTGGCCCCAGGCAGTCTCAGTGAGGAAACTGAGGCACGGTCGCCTCGCAGGACGCCAGACGGAGACCGGGGAAGTCAGAGGCCAGGGTTGGGGTCTGCTCTGCTTCCTAAAATTAGGGCAGGACACACTGGGGGCTCGAGGGAGGTGTGGCCTCGGGCACAGGGAGGCGCTGCTCCCTGCTCCACACCCAGCTGGTGAATCTCCCGGTCAGGCTCCGCTGAGGCCAGCACACCTTCTGAGGGTCCTCCCGACACGCCCTGATCTCCGGCGGGCGGGCCTCAGGCCAGCACCTGCAGCTGGCGAGAAGCAAGGACTCGCCCCGGGCCACAGACACTTGTCTGCTTTTAAGGGTTTCCTGCCTTCATGGCCTCAATGTTGCATTTTGTTTCAAAGATCCATCTGTTTAGCTATTTGAGAGGCAGAACCGCAGACAGGGGAGAGAAAGAGACAGAGGGATCTTCCACCTGCTGGTCCACTCCCCAAATGGCCGCAACAGCCAGAGCTGGGTCAGGCCAAAGCCAGGAGCCAGGAGCTTCCTCTGGGTCTGCCATGCAGGTGCAGGGGCCCAAGCACCTGGGCCACCCTCTGCTGCTTTCCCAGGCGCCTTAGCAGGGAGCTGGATGGGAAGTGGAGCAGCTGATTCTCGCCCCGGGATGCGGGTGTCACAGGCGGAGGCCTCACCTGCCAAGCTACAGTGCTGGCCCCTCAATTTGCATTTAAAACAAAGGAATTTTTGCTTTTGAAAAAGGTTTGACTTGAAGAAGGGTTCGGGCCAGTGCTCACTAGGCTAATCCTCTGCCTTGCGGTGCCGGCACACCTGGTTCTAGTCCCGGTCAGGGTGCCGGATTCTGTCCCGGTTGCCCCTCTTCCAGGCCAGCTCTCTGCTGTGGCCCGGGAGTGCAGTGGAGGATGGCCCAAGTGCTTGGGCCCTGCACCCCATGGGAGACCAGGAAAAGCACCTGGCTCCTGCCTTCGGATAGGTGCGGTGCACCGGCCGCGGTGGCCATTGGAGGATGAACCAACGGCAAAGGAAGACCTTTTTCTCTGTCTCTCTCTCTCACTGTCCACTCTGCCTGACCAAAAAAAAAAAAAAGAAGGGTCGGGCAAGCATCCGATGCCACCTGGGGCGCCCACATCTCCCAGTTCGAGTCCCTGCTCCTTTGCTTTAGGTCCAGCTTCCTATCGATGTGCACCGGGCGGGGGCAGCAGTGATGGACCCCCGCCCCCGACGTGGGAGACCCAGACTCAGTCCTGCGCCCTGGCTGGGGGCCCTGGGCACCTGGGGCGTGAACCAGCAGACGGGAGATCTCTCCGTGCTTAAATAAAACATGAAGGAAGCAGGGCTCATTAGCCTGGGGCCTGGGGGCCAAGCTGAGCAGTGGGCGAAGCCGGAAGGGGAGGAACTCAGTCCTTTTCGCCAGCCCCTCAGCGATGAGCCAGGGCCAGCCCCAGCTAGACCAGCGACACCTGCGACTGTGCACGGCGGGGGCCCCGGCGCCCCCAGCACGGCCCAGCCACGTGGCTCGGGGATCGGGCTGGTGGAGCCCACCGCCCCCTCCTCGTACTACTGAACGTGTGTCCACAGAAGCCCACGGGGCACTCATCACGGGCCCTTTGTTGGACAGGCTCGGTAGCTACGGCCCAAAAAATGAGCTTTCTTTTTTGGACTCCGTGGACTTTATTTAATGCACTTGAAGCTGTTATTCCCTGAAGTCCAGACTCGCCCAGAATTCCAAAGGGATCCAGGTCGATGAAGGAAAACCCCTGGGACAAACGTGAAACTCCAGCAGTCTCGTGCGGAGAGCTGTCGACGTGCGGCGGTGACTCCAGGCCTGGGCCCGCTGTGAGCCAGTGCCCCCCGCCCAGGGCCAGCAGCAGCCCAGGGCCAGGGTCGCCGCCCCGGTGGAGGGCCAGCCCCGCGCCCGCTCACCTTGTCCATCATGGCGAAGATCCGGTCCACCCTCTTCTCCGGGGTGTTCTCCTCCTCGGGGAGTTCCACGGTGTTCCCCTGCCAGGGACAGACCAGGCGGGGCTGGGCCCTGGCCCGGGGGCTTCAGGTGCTCAGCCAGAAACACGCGCCCTGGAGCAGGGCCGGCTCCAGACAAGGCCGCCTCTCCCTCCCACCCCCCATCTCCGCCATCCTGCTCGGCGACATCCGCCCAGCCCCGCCCGCCTGTCTAGGGCAGCTGGCGATGGCCAGTGGCCCCCACCTGGCCCACTCTTGACCAAGGCAGGAGAGGGCTGCGCAGGGCCCCCCGACCCCGACCCCCTCCTGGCCCTCTCGGCCTCACCACCATCTGGTAAATGGCGTCCACGATATCCAGCATCTCGTTCCTGGTGATGTAGCCGTCGTTGTCCAGGTCGTACAGCTTGAAGGCCCCTGGAAGTGACAGGTAGAGGCTGGGCCACACCCCCTGCCCTCCGCACCCCCACTGGAAGCCGGGGTCAATGGCCCTGTTACCCCCCAGGCCAGCAGCACAGGCGGGGACACACAGGCCACAGCCACGACGGGCGCTGGCTCTGCCGGGCAGGGGCCTCGGACCCAGTCCAGAGCCAAAGCCTCTGCTCCTCTGGTCCCCTCCCTCCCCTCCCACAAGGGTTCCAGGTCTCCCTAGGGAAATAACACCTCCAGAGGGGGCTGCTACAAAAAGTCCTCCTTTATCTCCAAAAGAAAGATCCGCAGGGTCTCTGCCCACGGAGGGAGCTCTGTTGTCCCTCCAGGCCCTCAGGCCCCAGGGCCCAGCACCTGCCCCCCCTCCACCCCCACCCTGCCCCCAACTCTCCCTGTCTCAGCTCAGCCCCGGACTCCACCAAGGGTGGCTCCGGGACCTGTCTACTCCTTCCCCGCCGTGATCGTGTGTTGAGTGACTTAGCGAATAAGTGAGTGGGTGAAATCAGCCATCCAAACGGTAGCAGGGGAACGGGGTCTTCAGGCCCACCCGCCCAGAGCAGCAGTCCCTGGCCATCTGTGGTCACTGCCACGGTGTCTGGCGCCCCCGCCTGGTGAGCGCAGAGAACTGCACCCCACCGGCCGGGGCTGGGAGGGAGGGCGCAGGACTTACAACGCAGCTTCTCATCCAGGGTCCCCCTCGAGGTCACGGACAGCGCCTGGATGAACTCAGAGAATTCAATCCGCCCATCCTGATGGGAGAGAAAGGAGACCGTGCTGGGCACTGGGCCACCTGGTCAGGCTGCACCTTGGAGGCAGGGAACAGAGGACAGCAGCAGGAAAGACACCCATGACTGATGGACAGCGGGGACCAGAGAGAGGGGAGGAGAGGAAGGGGAGGCAGAGGGGGGTGGGGAGCGGGGACGGAGAAAGGGGTGAGGCTGAGCCCCTTGGGTCAGGAGGCGGAGCCAGAAGCCCCACCCTCGCTCATCAGGAGCCAGCCACAAACGCTGGGCCTGGGCCCAGACACCTCAGCCCCACCCAGGGGCCCTGGGAGAATCAGCAGGTCCACCCATGAGTGACACAGAGCTGGGAAACCTGTCACAGGGGGATGTGCAGGGCTGCAGCCCCCCGGCAGTGGCCAGGCCAGCAATGAGAAGGCCGTGGCCAGGACAGGACACATGTGGCAGTGAGCAGCGGCTTTGGAAACGCGAGTGGCAGACATTAGAGACCCCACAGGGTCGGAGTCTTGGTGTCAGTTTTCCCATCTGCAGAGTGGGGGCATTAAAGGTCAGACGCCCACAGGCTGCTGTGAGGGCTCCCTGGGGAAGGCCCCGGGGACCGCGCGTCCTGCGTCCATCAGTCACGATGACCAAGCCCACGTTACCCCTGGAGGCATCCGCCTTTCGTGCTTGGAAAAGTCGGGGTGCACACGCATGCACACGTGTGCAGGCGTGTACCGTGAACAAGGGGTTTCAAAACTTCCCGGGAAAACCGAATTGAAAGGTAAGCTTGTTTGGAGGCAAAACAACTTTGAAACCACACACAGCTTCCCATAACACACATGATCCACGGACAGTTTGCAGAGCCCTTGTGGACCTGCGTGTGGTGTGCCCATACCTGTGTGTGTGTGTGCAGGGTGTGCAGTGTGTGCGTAAGTGTGTGTGTGCATATACAAGCCTCCGTAGACCTCGTCTCCTGTGCATTGAGCACATATATGTAGGGTTGCACACATCTGTGTGTGCATCTGCACTGCACATGCGCACGCATCTGTGAGCGGCTGGGGTCTGTGTGCACGGGAGTGCGCACACGCGTGTGTGTTCCCTCTCCGGAAGGGAACATTGGCATGGGAGAGTGGGTGTGGCGACCCCGCGGCTGCCCCCAGGGGGGAGGCGGCTCCCCTGGCCACGGCCCCGCCCACCCGCAGCTCACCTTATTTTCATCAAAGACGTTGAAAACAAACGTGGCAAACTTGGTGGGGTCCCCGAAGGGGAAGAACTGCTTGTAGATCTTCTGGAAGCCGGCGGCATCCAGCTGCCCGCTGGGGCAGTCCTTGATGAAGCCCTTGTACCTGCAGGAAGCAGACCAGGTGAGACGGGGAGCAGGTGCCGAGCTCACCCACCTGCCAGCAGCTCCCAGCTCCCCGGGGACCGGGGGCACAGACCAGGCCTGGGGTCACTCCACCTCCACCTCTCACCGTGGACAAGTGACTTCCCCTCCCGATCAGGCCTGGGCTCTCTCCCACCTCCACCTCTGACCTTGGACAAGTGACTTCCCCACTGACCGGGCCTGGGCTCTCTCCCACCTCCACCTCTGACTGTGGACAAGTGACCTCCCCACTGACCAGGCCTGGGCTCTCCCCAACCTCCACCTCTGACCTTGGACAAGTGACTGCCCCACTGACCAGGCCTGGGGTCACTCCCACCTCCACCTCTGACTGTGGACAAGTGACCTCCCCACTGACCAGGCCTGGGCTCTCCCCAACCTCCACCTCTGACCTTGGACAAGTGACTGCCCCTCCCGATCAGGCATGGGGTCTCTCCCACCTCCATCTCTGACCGTGGACAAGTGACTTCCCCACTGACCAGGCCTGGGGTCACTCCCACCTCCACCTCTCACCGTGGACAAGTGACTTCCCCACTGACTGGGCCTGGGCTCTCTCCCACATCCGCCTCTCACCGTGGACAAGTGACTTCCCCACTGACCAGGCCTGGGGTCACTCCCACCTCCGCCTCTCACCGTGGACAAGTGACTTCCCCACTGACCGGGCTTGGGCTCTCTCCCACCTCCGCCTCTCACCGTGGACAAGTGACTTCCCCACTGACCGGGCCTGGGGTCACTCCCACCTCCACCTCTGACCTTGGACAAGTGACTTCCCCTCCCTGAGCCCCTTCTGCATAGGGAGGACGAGAGCCGACATGGGGAACGGCCCTGATTCTGCACACAGAGCACCCAGTCACGCGTGTCTGTGATCCCCACAGGGGGCTGAAACGTGAGCCACGCTCGTGCATGAGACCCACCCCTGCGCCCCTCCAGGCCCCAAAGAGGCACCGCGGGGGGCCAGCAGCTGGCTCCTCCCATTTGCACACCCTCTCCCCGGCCCCGCCTGTTCCCAGACAGATAACGGGGCAGCAGAGGGGGCTCAGAGGGGACCCTGGTTTGTTCCAGGAGGCTCGCCCACCCTGGGGTCCTGCTGTCCAGCACAGGGACCCTCCTGAACCCTGGGCGGCAGATGGTGGTGTGGCTTTGCCCAGTTTAAAGCTCTGCTATACAGTGCTGTGCAACCTCAGGCAATGCCCCCACCTCTTTGAGCCTCACCCTCCTCACTTACATAGAGTGACGGTCCTCACACCCATCCTAGCACGAGCCCACCGCAGTCTGTCCATCAGTACCGCGAACTTCATACAGCTGACCACGCTCCTGCGTGCAGCGGGGAGCCCTCCCCCAGGGGGCTGGCACCCGGCGGGAAGCCAAGGGGAGGGCTCTGCTATCCCCAGCCCCAGGGCTGCCTCCCAGATCCCCTCCCGGCCATCTCCCGATTCTCCTCGCGTGCCCCAGGAGCAAGGTATGGAGAGGAAACCCCTCTTACTTCTTACATATTTATCTGAAAGCGAAAACTCCCATCTGCTGGTCCACTCCCCAAATCACCCAAATAGCCAGGGTTCGGCCAGGCCAAAGCCAGGAGCCTGGAGCTCCATCTGGGTCGCTCACGTGTGCGGCAGGGGCCAAGCACCTGCTGCCTCCCCAGGCCCATTAGCAAGGAGCCGGATGGGCAGCAGAGGCAGGACTCGAACCCAGGCACTGGAGATGGGCCGTGGCATCCCACGTGGCGGCTTAGCCACACCACACATGGGAACGGAATGGCGGAGATGCACGGGCTGAGAGAGGGTGGGCTGAGGGTGAGGCTGGGGGCACCTGGGTGGGAGCAGGCACCCGACCGCGCCAGCCGTGCCCACAGCCAGCACAAGGCCCTCAACAGGGCCTGTCTGAGCCCGTCCTGCCCCACCTAGGCCCAGCAGCGCCCCGACCACGGGCCACACCAGGCGCGGCGCTGAGCCTCCCGGGCTGGTGCCTCGCTCCCTCCATCCGCAGCAGCAGGTCCCAGGGGGGCCACATCTCAGCTGCGGGCCCTGCAGCACCCAGGGCTCAGGCGTGCGGCCACAGCAACGCATGGGACTCAGGGCCTGCAGGCGAACAGTCAGCTGGCCCTGGGGGTCAGCCAGCGACCCCAGCATCGGCACAGGCACGGCACGCGGCGCCTCCAGGCCCACTGCACTTGTTGCCACCCCCTCCCAATCCGGCAGGACCCCCGGGGTCTACTGGCCTTGGCTCAGCCCCCAGGCAGGGCCTCAGATGGGCCACGCCAGGAGGAAGCCAAGCAGGACAGAGCGGGCTGCAGCTCCTTCTGCCCATACCCCATCCACCTGTCGGCCTCCTCCCCACCTCCTCCTCCAGGCCTTGCGCTGAGCCCCCCAAAATCTAAACCTGCTGAGCGTAGAGCAGCAAGAACCCACTAGATCAGCTTGGCCCACCCACTGCTGGTGGAGTTCCTCATCACCCCCCCACCCCGTGTAAGTCCTTGTCCCACCTCCAACAAGTACAGCAAGGCCCCACCCCCATCCCCACCCCCACCTGTAACTCCATCCACAGCCTCTGCTCGCCCTTGGATTCAGCGGAGTTGAGACCCATCCCCCTCCCCTACCGGGACAGTCCTGACACCTGCTATGTTCTTGTCCCCTCTGAAACTCACTGTTCGAGAGGCAGAGACAGAACGCAGAGAGAACCCCCATCCACTCGTCCACTCCCAGCTGGGGCTGAATCTGACCAAAGCCAGGGCCAGGTCTCCCAGGTGGGTCTGCGTTCCAGCTTCTGGCGCAAGGTGCCTCCTGGGGTGGCGGGGGGGGGCCCCTGCAGTGACCTCTGCTCCATCATGGGCTCCCCGCTGAGCCAGCCTCCCCGCAGGCCCCCCACTGCCAGCCCCAGGGCTGCCGCTGGGCCTGCGAGAAGCCAGGGTTCCCTAGAAGCTGCCTCTAGGAGCCTTTAGTTTTCTGTCCGAGTGCCTCCCTAAGCCCTGGCGCTGCCCGTGTTCCCGCTGCCCGCCCAGGGACCCCCGGCTGGCCTGGAGGCTTGTCCTTGAACTTGGCCCTGGGAAGGAGGCAGAACTGGAAAAGGAACCCCGGCCTCTGAGGTGGGGTGCGGGCACCCAGATCACTCAACTCAGTGCCTGCTCGTCCTGTCCAAGCCTAATTCCCTCTGCGGGGCATTAACAGGTGCAAATGGCGCCAGACTTCTGGCGCAGTGGGTTAAGCCGCCACCTGCAACACCAGCAGCCTGTATGGGAGCGCCGGTTCGAGTCCCAGCTGCTCTACTTCCGATCCAGCTCCCTGCTTATGTGCCTGGGAAAGCAGTGGAGGAAGACGGCTCAAGCACTTGGGCCCCTGCCACCCAGGTGGGAGACCAGGCTGGAGTTCCCGGCTCCTGGCTTCGGCCTGGCCCAGCCCCGACTGTAGCAGGCATCGGGGGAGGGAACCAGTGGGTGGCAGACCTGTCTTCTCTCCCTCTCTTGGTCGCTCTGCCTTTCAAATAACTAAATCTTGGGGCGAAAGGAGGCGGGGGTGGGGGTGGGGCTTGATGTGACCATCAAGGTCGTCAGGGTGGGGGGCTTTTTAAGAAGTGGAGGGAGCAGACGGGAGGCAGGCTCTGGACCCTGCCAGCCTGGAGGCCACTCCTTGACCTTGGACCAGAGCCAAAACCAACTTCTCTTCCGAGTCGCCCAGGGCGCGTGCAACAGAAACACACCACCTGCGCCATCACCCTGGAGGAGCCCCTCCTGCCCCTTTAACACGCGTCAGAATCACTTTTCCCTTCACACCAGCTCTCGTTTCCCATGCACGGCCCCAGCTCGCACGGGGCCTCCTCCAGGAAGTAGCCCAGGCCCCGGAGGGTCCCTCCTGCTACAGCACCGGCCACACTGTATCATCTGCCTCCGGGTGTGGCGCCCACTGGAACACAAGCTCCCCCACCCTGCAGTGCTGGGGCCCGGGGGGATGTCGGGTGAGTCGGAGGAAGCACCCAGGGGTCCTGAGCCCCCAGGAACGGAACCCCCCAGAGACTCTGGCAGGAGCCCATGAGCCCCATGGGGCTGGGCGCTGGGAGCCCCAGAGAGGGGGCGAGACTGGCCCAAGGTCACATCCACAGAACAGCGCTCAGATCCTACCTCCCCGGCGCAGACGCCTGCCTGGGTACAGCGGCTGCTACCTAAATATTACGTAACCGGGTTGTTGGCACTCAGAGAGGGCGGAGGAAGGCGCCTGCCTCGGCTGCCGCAGAGGGGGCGGGGTCTGAGCGTTCCGAGACACACCCCCCAGGGGGAGCCCCCAGCCCTCTGCGTCACCCTGCAGAACGGCACAGCTCTGAGGGCAGCAGCGCAGGCCCTGGGCTAACCCGCTGGCTGGCTGCGTCAGGACCCCAGCCCGGGTGCACACCCCGCTCCCCGATAGGGCCCCCTGGGGGCGCACCTGCCTCCTGATGAAGATTGTTCCCGGGAAGTCCAGGGACGGGGCCGTGCCCAGCCGGGGCCCAGGCTCAGGCTGCAACAGGCCCGGCTCCTCCGTCTCTCCCGCAGACCTGCTGCTGACAGAAGACTGGCCAGGCGCCTGGGGACGCAGGCCTGGCCGGCACCTGTCACCGTGGGAGGGCCCTGAGCAAACCCCCAGGCAATGAATGCCCTTCCTTTCCCTGCGGGTCTGAGAAGTGGCTCCGACCACGTCAGGGCTCCCCACCCTGGCACTTTTGGCAACAGGGGCCCAGCCCCCGGGTCCTGTCCCGTGCCTGTGGGATGCTCGGCCTCCGCCCAACAGACGCCAGTCGCTCTCCACCCCCTCCAAGTTACAACAAGCAAAACCGTCTGTGGAGACTGCGAGTCAGCGGGACAGCGCCCCTGCCTGGCCGCTGAGGGCCCTGCAAGCACGGGGGCTGCACAGGTCCCTGCCTTCCCAGTGCCCCCGGACCCCTGACCATCAGCTGTACGACTGCGCCAAACTGTCCCAACGAGACCAGCAGGAATGGACGATCTGCCCACTTTACAGATGGGGAAGTCGAGGCTCCTGAAGGGGGTGTCCCCTCCCCCGGCTCTGGGCCGTCTTCTGCTCAGCCCACCTTGCCCGGCTGACTCCCACCAGCCTTCAGCGCCTCTCCCCGGGCCCAGCGGCAGGGGCATCTCCACAGCTGTGTCTGGCCAATGCCTGTGGCACTTGTGCAGCGATGGACGGGGCAGCACACAGGGACCGCAGCCTCTAGCTCACCCCCGGGCCTGCAGGGCCCTCCGCTGTGCCCGGCACACAGTAGGTGCTCAGTGAAAGTCAAACAGAAGCACAAGGCTAGCATACGGGGTGGCTAAACCGGATCCCAGACTCCAGAACGGAGGCAGGACAGGCCGAGGGGGCTGGTCCCCAGCATCTGCCCACCTCCCTGGCACCCCCGAGCCACCAGCAGGGGCCCGAAGCCCCGCAGGGAGCCTGGCTTCCCCTGCACCTGCCGGCTGACTCTGGACACCAGGTCGGGGGACGGGAGTTCTCCCATCACCGCTGGCTGAGGTCAGGCGCCGGGGAGGGGGCAGGGAAGGCCCACGAGTGAGTGTCACTGCAGACTGGCACTCGGGGTCCCCCACTCTCCAAGCAGCACAGATGGCCCCGGGCGCCCCCAGGCAGGCCCCTCCCTTCGGGCCAGGGCTTCAGGCAGGCGGTGGAGAGGAGTGGGGGCAGGGGTCTCTCCGTTATGCATCATCATTACGATCATCCTCCACTGGCTGCATCAGCCTGCAGGAACTCCCCAAGGTAAAAAGGGAGTTGGAGGGGCGGGCGCTGTGGTGCGCCAGGTGAGGCTGACATGGGGGTGCCACACCCCACAGTGGAGGGCCTGGGGTCAGGTCCCGCCCCCACTTCCCCTCCAGCCCCCTCATCTGCACCCAAGTGCTTGGGCCCCTGCCTCCCACGTGGGAGCCCTGGCGGGCGTTCCCAGCCCAGCCCTGGACACTGCAGGCATCTGGGAAGGGAAACAGAAGAGGAGAGGTTTCTCTGTCTCTCTTAAAAAAATAAGAACAAAGAATGTGCTTCTTTAAAAGATGCACTTATTTTATTTGAAAGTCATGGATACAGAGGGGGAGGCAGAGGCAGAGAGAGAGGGGGCCTCCATCCGCTGCTCAACTCACTCCCCCAATGGCTGCAACGGCCAGGACCGAGCCAGGCCTACGCCAGGAGCCAGGAGCTTCTTCCAGGTCTCCCCCGGGGCTGACAGACAGACAGTGCCCCCAGACACTTGCGCCATTGGCAGGGAGCAGGATCGGAGGTGGAGCAGCCGGGACTTGAACAGGCGCTGATGTGCTGGTGTTGCAGGCGGCGCCCTAACCGGCTAGTCCACAACACCGGCCCCGGAATGTACTTTTTAAAAAATTTTCCGTACTAAATGGCTGGAATGTAGTTTTTTGAAAGTTTAAAACAGAAGAGTTCGACTTCCAAATCAGACCTGGCTTGGTCGGCTCCACCCCTGGCCTGTGTGAGACCCTGGGCAGGTGCCATTCCCCGGGGCCTGTCTCCTCACCTGTGAGAGGGGAACCAACCTGGCACCTGCCGTTAAGGCACCTGAGCGAGCCTGGAGAGACGAGAGCTGAGCGCCAGCAGCACGGGGTCTTGGGCACTGGCCACGTGCCGAGCCTGGGACCAGGTCCTCCACACACGAGGGCCAGGGATGTCATGGACGACCCAGCCTGCCCTGCCCTACCCTGCCAGCCATCCCTTAGGGAGGCTCTCCCCGACACTCCCTGACCTGGGCCCCACCCCTCAACCTGTAACCCAGCCGGAGCATTTACACGGAGGCCACGCCCCCACAACCGTGCTGGGGAACGGGCAGGAACAGGCTTGGACATAGTCGGGGAAAGGCTGGGAACCGAGCCCCAGGGCCCTGTGCGGTTTGCAGCCGTGTGGGCGTGGGCGATGCGCTCGGCTGCGGGTGGGAGCAGCTCTTGGCCCCGGCGGGCAGGCAAGGCTGGAGAAGGCCAGACTGGATGACGGCACACACACCCCGCCCGGGCTTCCTTCAGAGCGAAGGGGGACAGGAACTGGGCCACTGCAAAGCTCTCCCGACCCCGTCAGCAGCGCCAGCCTGGGAAGGCCCCCGGAGCCTCTCCCTCACCTCTGACACCCCCGGGACCAGTGCTGGCCCAGCACAGCCACTGCTCAGCGCGGAACGAACGCGCGGCGGCCTGGCCTCCAGTCCTCGGAGGGCCCTGCAGCCCGGCTCTCGCTCTGACAGAATCCTGCCGTCCAGGGTGCTCCTGGGAGCCCAGCCCACGGCTCCTCCAGGCCACACACGGCAGCTGCCCTGTGCAGTGCCAGGGAGGGCACGAGCAGCGGGACGGGGAACTCAGAGAGCACAGAGCAGCCAGGCACGGCCTCCCGGGGGCCTGCGGCAGGCCCCAGACACCATGAGGAGGACCCCTCCCGGGCTCCCCGGTGGCTTTCAGTCCTGCGGGTTTCCCAGAGCAAGGAGCCGGCAGGTTCAAGCCCAATAGCCTGAGCCATGGAGGCAGAGGGCTGGAGCCAGACTGCACACATGTGCACACACTCCCCGTGTACACATGTACACACCAGCTCACGTGTGTGCACACACACTCCCTGTGCACACACATGCACATTCCCAATGCACACACTCACATGCACACACTCCCCGTGCACACATGTACACACCAGCTCACGTGTGTGCACACACACTCCCTGTGCACACACATGCACACTCCCAATGTACACTCACACATGCACACACTCCCCGTGCACACATGTACACACCAGCTCACGTGTGCTCACACACACTCCCTGTGCACACACATGCACACTCCCAATGTACACTCACACATGCACACACTCCCCGTGCACACATGTGCACACCAGCTCACGTGTGCTCACACACACTCCCTGTGCACACTCCC
This sequence comes from Oryctolagus cuniculus, assembly GCF_051225735.1. Lineage (NCBI taxonomy): Eukaryota > Metazoa > Chordata > Mammalia > Lagomorpha > Leporidae > Oryctolagus > Oryctolagus cuniculus. The sequence goes on along the minus strand of NC_142867.1, from coordinate 233,238,097 downwards.
AATGCACAATCTCACATGCACACACTCCCCGTGCACACGTGTACACACCAGCTCACGTGTGCTCACACACACTCCTGTGCACACACATGCACTTTCACATGCACACACTCCCTGTGCACACATGTGCACACCAGCTCACAACTGTACACACACTCCCCGTGCACACATGTACACACCAGCTCACATGTGCACACACACACTCCCTGTGCACACTCCCAATGCACACTCTCACATGCACACACTCCCTGTGCACACATGTACACACCAGCTCACATGTGCTCACACACACTCCCTGTGCACACATGTGCACACCAGCTCACAAGTGTACACACACTCACCGTGCACATATGTACACACCAGCTCACGTGTGCACACACACCCTGTGCACACTCCCAATGTACACTCTCACATGCACACACTCCCCGTGCACACGTGTGCACACCAGCTCACATGTGCTCACACACTCCCTGTGCACACTCCCAATGCACACTCTCACATGCACACACTCCCCGTGCACACGTGTACACACCAGCTCACGTGTGCTCACACTCATGCACACACTCCCCACACATGCACACTCCATCGCACACATGCACGCACACTCACGCACACAGCCATGTGTGGCCTGGGCAGCTGTCTCCAGCCCTCTGAGCCTCAGCTTCAACTGGGAAATGCGGCCACTCCCTCTCGCGACACTGCTGCAGGGCCGGGGCAGTGCGGCCCACAGGGGACCTCCCCAGCCCTGCCCGCGGGGCACAGCCCAGGGGAGCAGGGGGTCTTGCTGAGCCGCACCTGCTGGCCACCTGCTGCCACCCACAACGCCCACCCCACCAGCCACTATTTTTATTACGACACTGGGATATTTGTTTATTACAAAAGCAATCAAACCCTTCAGAGAATCTGGAAATAGAAACTTTAGGAGAGGGGCAGGTGTAGACGCTGCTTGGGAGCCCACAGCCTGCATCAGAGCCTGGGCAGCTGCGGTGATGGCCCGTGTAGTCGGGTCCCTGCCAGCCACACGGCTCCTGGCTTTAGCCCAGCCCTGGCCACCATGGGCACTTGGAGAATGAACAAGTGTAGGGGTGCACACTTGCCCTCTCTCGCTCTGTCACTCTGCCCCTGCCTCTCAAACCAACAAAATGCTTTGGGCAAAAGAAAGTATTACAGAAACATCGCACACAGCCCTGCCGCCCAGCGCACACCCCACCCACCGGCCGGCTTCCTCCCTCCTCCTCGGCCTCCTGCGCGTCTCCCAGTCTGTGCCCTGCTGTTTCCGGCCCGGATGGCGTCCCCATCACTTCCCAGGTGGCTGCAATGTCGCAGTCACCCTCAGGGGCCCAGCACCTGCTGCTGTTCCTTCTCAGCCTCCAAGGTGGCTCCTGACCTCCTGGGGTGTGAGCGAGGGCCCTGGGGGACCGACAGCTGCTGCTCACCCCTCGACTCCTGCGCCTCCCCCTGCGCCTCCGACAGCCGCACCAGAGAGGAGCTGGGGACTGCACGGGGTACACGGCGGGTATCCCGACACGGTCCAGCCAGGCGTCACATCCCCTCTCCCAGGGCCTGAATTCTGGCCCAGCCTCCACTTGTGCTCACTGCGACAGGGACGGAACACACTGACACGGGAGTCCTGTTCAGCAGCTGCCAAGACAGCACAGAGTGAGAGGGACGACGCGGGAGTGGAGGTCGTGCCTAAGGAGAGGGAGCCAGCCACGCTGGGGCGGGGGGGCCCAGGGAACAGAAGGGGGAACAGCCAGGGCGGAGGCTCTGAGCAGGGAGTGAGCCTGGGGTGGGGCGGGGGAGGGGGCGGCAGGCGTCGAGAGTGCTGGTGTGGACAGGTGAGGAGCCCAGGGCGGGGCGGGGTGGGGGCCAGCAGGGATCAGGGCTCCTGCCAAGGAGGAAGACACAAAGAGGCCGCGAGCAGGACAGCAGCCTGCCCGCCTCTGCTCGCAGGTGCTCCCGGGTGCCACCCGCGGGGCAGGCAGGAGGCAGCACCTGCCGAGCCCACTGTGGGTCTGGCCCAAGGCGAGGACAAGAGGGGCGCAGGCGAGGGGATCCGAGGGCCCAGGCGGGGAACAGCCAGGCCACACTCAGGAGCTCTGGCCTGGGGCCGGAGCAGGAGAGGATGGCCCAAGTCCCTGGGCCCCTGCACCCAGGTGGGACACCCAGAAGAAGCTCCTGGTGCCTGGCTTCAGCCCAGCCCCGCCCCAGTTGTTACAGTCATTTGGGGAGTGAGCCAGAGGAGGGGAGCTCGCTCACACTCAATCTCTCTCTCTCTCTCTCTCTTGCTCTCTCGCTCTCGCTCTCTCTCTGGCACAGAAGCACGGGGCCTTTTCCACGAGGATCACCTGGACCTCCCAGGGCCTGGGTTTCCCCTCCACAGTGGGCGGAGCTCATTCTGTCACAGTCAGCGGGGGGGGGGGGGGGGGTGAGGGAGGGAGGGGGAAAGGGAGAGAGAGACCTTGAGGCAAGGCCGGCCGCGGGCAGGGAGCGTGCCCAGGCAGCTCGAGCAGGTCTCGCTGTCCTGGTCCCCGGACACTGCAGCAGGACCCACTCCGCGGGAGCCCAGGGGCAGGAAAGGCCGGAGGGCGCGGCAGTGCCCGGGGGCGTCCGTCTCCCCCAGGGAGAACCTTGCCCTTCTCCCTGGCCACGAAGGGAACCGTCTACACCTGCTTCCCAGATGCCAAGTCCCCAGGGCAGCTGTCACAGTCCCGGCCAGAGCAGCGGCGGGGACGAGGGCTCTTAACGGCTGGGCAGCGACTCTAACCACTGCCCTCCCCGGCCCTGGGCCTCCTCAGGAGTTGCTACACCTGCTCCATCACACGGGAGGCCAGAGCCCACGCTGCACCCCCACCCGAGCTCGGCCTCCTCACGTGCCACGTGCGGCGGTCAGCCGGGCCTGGCCAGGACTGCTGCCAGGAGTCACTGGCTGCGGCATTCAAGACACCGAGGGCAGTGCCGACTGGGTGCTGGGAGCCTGCTGTGGCCAACGGGGGTCCAGCAGCCTCAAGGCAGGGGACCGGCAGAGAGCGAAGGCCATGTCTGCAGCCGCCCGGAGCGTCCCAGGGAAGCACGAGGTCAGAGTGGACCCCAGCAGGCTGAGCCTGCAGAGGGACGGAGCTCGGAGGGACCAGGACGGAAGGGTGGGCATTCCAGGACCGGGCAGCTGCAAGGGTGAAGGCCTAGCAGTGGGGATATTTCTGGGGAAGAAGCGGAGAAGTGGGAAGTGAGGCGGGAGGCAGGTGGGGCCCATACATTCCACCTAGGACGCGGTCAGACCCGTCCAGGGTCTGGGTGCAGCAAGGGGTCAGCAGAGCCGTGCAGGCAGCCATGGGAGGTCTCCAAGCTCGCATCCTCGCTCCCCTGCCTTCGGGGGGGTGGGGGGTCTTCCTGGCTGCTCCACAATGCACAATGACAGCAAACAGCCCCTATCCTCCCCTCCCCAGCCAGGGCAGACATCACTAATCCATAACAGACCCCGCCACTCCCTCACTGCTGCACCTCTCATTGCTCCACCACACACAGCATCAGGACCCTCTTAGCACAGTGCTCCAGGCAGCACAGACTGATGGGAGCTGGCACCCCCAGGGAAGCCCCAGCCTCATCAATCACGCTACAGACGAGCAGGCAAGCCCTGAGCGAGGGGCTGGGGTGGTTTAACCCCTGCCAGGCTCCTCCCTGGTTCTCATGCAGACCCCCAGGGGAGCAGAGCCTGGTGGTCCTTAAAGAGCCCGTCCAGGCAAGAGACCACCATCAGGGGCTGGCGCTGTAGCACAGCCTGCAGTGCCGGCACCCAACACGGGCTTGAGTCCTGGCTGCTCCACTTCCCATCCAGCTCCCTGCTAAGGGGCCTGGGAAAGCAACAGAGGACGGCCCGAGTGCTCGGGGCCCTGCACCCACGTGGGAGACCCGGAAGAAGCTCCTGGTTTCGGCCTGGCCCAGCCCTGGCCGTGTGGTCATTTGAGGAGTGAACCAGTGGATGGATGGAAGACCTCTCTCTCTCTCTCTCTCTCTCTCTCTCTCTCACTGTCTCTCCCTCTCTGTAATTCTGCCTTTCAAATAAATCTTTAAAAAAAAAAAAAGTCATCACCAAGAGCGCCAACTTGGCTCAGTGAAGCTACGTAGGTAGCAGGTGACCCCAGGACACTGACAGTGGCTGAGCCACCCGGACTGCACCCCTGCCCCGTTCCCCATCAGCACGAAGCAAGCACCCCGCTCCCGAAGCTCTGGGCAGAGCCACTTACCACTGCTGCACCTCCTTCTCAGTAACTGTAAGAGAAAACAGAAGAGGGGCCGTTAGAGGGGGCGTCGGGGGGGGCACTTCCTGGGGACCTCCTGCTGCCCTCCCCGCCCCACAGCACAGGGTCGACACTACCTGCTTGGCACAAGGAAATATGCCCTTGGTCAACAGTCACGGTCAGGGCTCTGTGTCCGGCCGCCCAGCAGGGGACAGCACCGGCCCCTCCTGATGCAGCAAAGACCCCCAGACCCGCCTCTCCCTGTGGGACACCACCCTGGCCTACCCTCTTCCAAGTCTCCTCCTGGGCCCCGCAGGCACTCGGCCGTCCTGGGGACATACAGGGGCGCCACCAAGCCCCTCCTCCACCCCACGGACCCACTGCCCTCCCCTCCCTCTCCACCCCCACCCCAGCGCCTGTCACCAGTGAACAGAGCCCGAACCAAAAGCTGGAATGAGCCAGAGAAAGCGGCTGCACCCCCAGCCAAGCCCAAATAGCTGTTCCTTACTGAACCGTGAAACAAACGAAACGGTGTTTCTGGGAAGTATTCAGTCAGTTGGAGTCGGAACCCATGCACTGCTCTCTCCGAAGTCACCGACCTCGGTGGGAAGCCACCGAGGCCACAGTCAGCCCTGCTGGACCACAGGACAGTTCCTGGATGACCCCGCATGGGGCCAGGCATGCGGCTGGGCTGGGTGGACTTGCACAATGAGGAATGGATGAACAAAGCAGTGTTGGGTGGAGGCCGAGTGACCGAGTCTCTCCCCAGGACAAGCCCAGGCAGACCACGGGGGGGTCTCTGGATCGCTGGTGCGGACCAGGTGGGAGCAGCATAGCCGGCAAGGGAATCTCACCACGTGAGCCAAGCGCCGAGGGCCCCCCACGAGCCGGGGGCTGTGCTTCGGCTCAGCATTGAGGGGAGAGAGTGTCCCTCTGCTGGGCTCCAAACGGGGAAACTGAGGCACAAAGAGGCCGGGAAGTGGCAGGCGGAGGACCTGACGCAGGTGTAGGGCTCGGAACCCGGGTCAGACACCTGCCCCCTCCTCTCCCACAAGCCCAAATCGGAGACTGAGAAAGAGCCGTGAACTTGAGCAGGCAGAAAGGGAGCGAGGCGAAGGCGGCAGGTGCCAGTTACCTGGACGACCAGCCCTGGTGCAAAAGAATGCAATTTTCCACGAGGCAGCTTTGGCAAAGGGCCCGGGGTGGGCAGGGGTTGAGGCGTGGGGCTGGAGGGACCACCCACGCCAGGCGGTGGAGGGCCCCAGGCTCCGGGGCTGATGCGAGAAGCCCAAACCCGGAGACACAGGTGGCCATCCTGGCACAGGCGGGAACGCAGAGCCCCGGGCCTGGAGCCAGACCACACCACAGCTTCCCAGCTGCGTGGCCCGGGGTGGCATCGCATGACACCAGCAGCAGGAGCTGGGCTGAGCTCAGGCAGCCTCCCAGGGCCACAGAGGGGCTTCCCTGGGATCCCCAAGCTTGGGAGTCCCAACTGCCCCTTGACCCCCCCACCCCGAACATCTCCGTCCAGCCTCCCCCAGGGCCTGCTTCAGCCTCCCTCTCCTTCCTCACCCCCTGCCCAGGAGACAGCAGCTTTCAGAGACAGGAGGAGGGGCCCTGGTTGGTCTGCCGCCCGCCCCCATCTGCCACCAAAACTGTCCCCAAAACAGGGTGGTCGGCAGTGGCATGAGCCGGCGTCTGGCGGGGAGGCCGACGCCCCACCCCTGCCTCCAGCCGTGGATCCACCTTCGGGAGACAGCGGAGGCCTGCAGGTGTCCCCGGCACCATGCCAGGGCCAGCATCCTAACGGCTCCACTGTCGGAAGCCTTGGAGGGTCTCAGGCCAGGGCGGGGGAGACAGGCAGAGCACGGCGCCTCTCTGAGGGCCTGGCCATGTGTCCCCAGCCCTGCCGCCTGCCCGGGTCAGGCGGGCTTGTGTCCAAACCCCGGCCCTTCTTATCAGCCACCTCCCCAACCTGGAGGTCAGCACTGCTCCGCAGAGAAACCTGAGCCCAGGGGAGGTGACCCAAGCAACAAACCCAAGGTCACGGCCAACACGGAGGCCCGTGTTCTCGAGCGCTCTGTCTGGCTTTCCAGAAGCTGAGCCATTCCCACGCCGCCTTCCGCGGTCCTTACGCTCCCGTCCGACGGGCCATGCTTACTTACTCTTTGTATCATCTCACCCTGCTTCTCCTGCTGAACCTGGCCACGCTCTAAGCAACAACACCCGTCCAGCTGCCAGCGCTCGCCTCACGCACGGCACACGTGCACCTGCTGAACCCTCCAGGTGATGCCCCCGTGGCGGGCAACTCGGCGCCCTACGCCCTAAACATGACGCAGCCAGGGGGAGCCTTGTGCACGGACCGCTCCTGCCACGAGTCCCACCGTGAGGACACAATCAGACAAACCCAGAGTGCAGGCAGAGCCGGGGCGTCGCCGGGCGTCAGCACCAAACAAGCCAGAGGAATGTTCTGGAAAGAGACTGAAGAGCAAGGCCACCAAATGTCCCTGCGATGCCTGGATGGGGTCAGGAGGGAAAACCCGGCTACAGGTGGGAGGGGCTCCTGACCACGTGCTCAGCGTGACCACGGCGCTGAGGCCACACACAACGGTGCCACTCCCCTCTCCCCCGGAGATGCGCCCCCAAGGACTCACGGACGAGGGCCAGGACACCGCAGCTTCTGGGAGGCTGAAGAGGCTGCAGGTGGGGAGGCCCAGAAACACACACACACAGGCACAGGCCAGAGGGCGGAGGCACAGGGTACGGGCCAGAGGGAGGAGGCAAAGGATGTGGACAGAGAGAAGAGGCCCAGGGTGTGGACAGAGGGAGGAGGCACAGGGTGTGGACAGAGGGAGGAGGCAAAGGGTGTGGACAGAGAGAGGAGGCCCAGGGTGTGGACAGAGGGAGGAGGCACAGGGTGTGGACAGAGAGAGGAGGCACAGGGTGTGGACAGAGGGAGGAGGCACAGGGTGTGGACAGAGGGAGGAGGCCCAGGGCACCAGCCAGAGAGACAAAGCATAGGGCGGAGGCACAGGGTATGGGCCAGAGGGAGGAGGCGCAGGGCACCAGCCAGAGAGACAAAGCACAGGGCAGAGGCACAGGGTACAGGCCAAAGGGAGGAGGCCCAGGGTGTGGACAGAGGGAGGAGGCCCAGGGTGTGGACAGAGGGAGGAGGCACAGGGTGTGGACAGAGGGAGGAGGCCCAGGGCACCAGCCAGAGAGACAAAGCACAGGGCGGAGGCACAGGGTACGGGCCAGAGGGAGGAGGCAAAGGGTGTGGACAGAGGGAGGAGGCACAGGGCACCAGCCAGAGAGACAAAGCACAGGGCGGAGGCACAGGGTACGGGCCAGAGGGAGGAGGCACAGGGTGTGGACAGAGGGAGGGGGCACAGGGAATGGGCCAGAGGGAGGGGGCACAGGGAATGGGTCAGAGGGTGGAGGCACAGGACCCATCCCACACTGATTCCAACGATTGCCTTGAGTTTTTCAAAATAAAGACCTGGGGGTATCTGCGCTCCTCACTGCTGTGCACCCCCCACGACACCAGGGGTTCAGGGGTCCTGCCCTACAGGTGCTGGGAGGATGGACAGAGACTGGGGGGAGGGGGCAGGTATGCGGGACCCTGGGCTCCGGCCACCGCCCCCCCCAGCCTCCACCCAGTGTGAAATTAACAGGGCACGGCCTCCCTCGGTGGGGGTCCAGGGCAGGCAGGAAAGCAGGCCATCCTCACGGGCAGCCCCCCGGGGTCCCCTGAGCACCGCCCAGCTGGTGACCCAACTAAGCCCCTCTGGTGGCCCCAGCCTCGTGCCCAGGTACTGGCCCCTTCATCTCCGCCCACCTAGCTCACCTGCGCACCTGCAACACCCCGCCGGGCAGTCCCTGTCCAGGAAGCCCTCCTGGCCCCCCATGGCCTTCCCACCTGCTCTCCAGCATGGAGTCAGACAGGAGCCTGACCAGGCTGGGACGCAGTGGCTCAGAGAACAGGCTCCAGGCCGGGCTCCCTGCCCTAACTGGTCCTGGGCAATGCCACATCTCTGGGCCTTGGTGTGCTCATCTGTACGACGGGACAACAGCTGTAATCCTGCAAAGGATGGACTGAACGTGCCAGGGCTCCATAGGAGACTTTTCCTCCTCTTCCCAGCAGGACGCTAAGCCCCCGGCGTCACCCGCGGAGTCGGCCCGTGTGCTGCGTGCAGGAGCCAGAGGATGAACCCCGGGAGGCTGCGGCCGTCATCACCCCACTGGGCCGGGTTTAGAGCATCCCAGGGCTTGCTCCTCACCTGTCTGCCGTCAGGATCACGCCTGGCCTTGGCCAGCGTTCAGAACGAGCTGCCTTTCTCCTGCACTCCTGCCTCGGGCCGGCACGCCCAGGCTCCTCAGAGACCCAGGACGTGGGTGGTGGGCGGGCGGCCGAGGGGCGCGTCCCGCGGGGGAGGGCCTGGGTGTGAGGCCCCAGGCCAGCTCTGGACTCCAGCTCCCTAGCTAGGCAGACGCTGGGAGGCAGCAGGTGGTGACTCAAGTGACCGGGTCCCTGCCGCCCACGTGGGAGACCTGCCCCCAGCTCCCAGCGCCCGGCTCCGGCTCAGTCCAGTCCTGGCCGTCGCAGGCACTTGGGAAATGGACCGGCAGATGAAGCGCTTCCTCTCTTTCTCTCTCTCTCTCTCTCTCTCTCTCTAGGTCTCTCTGCCTCCCAATCTAAATGTATACGCCAGGCGGTAGCTGCCTCAGAAGAGGCTCCGGGCCATCGTCCCTTGGTAGCCACTTGCGGGCTGGGTTACTCCAAGCTGGAACCCGCTCCTGTAGGAGGGGGCAGGAGCTCAGAGCAGGCAGGGCCACTGGCTCTTGAGAAGTGAGTGGAGAATTCGGCAGCTCAGAGCGGCCTGGCAGAGCGGGTGAGTTCGGGGCTGCAGCCGGGGAAGCAGCCGGGAGCTCACCTCTCCCCTCTGTCCACAGAGCCGGGCCCCCACCATCTCCAGGTTCCCCACTCCACAAAGGGATCTTCAGGCAGCAGGAAAATGTAGGGGGGCTCAGCACGGTGGTGTAGCGGGTAAAACCACTGCCTGCAGTGCTGGCATCCCATATGGGCACCAGTTCAAGACCCAGCTGCTCCACTTCCAATCCAGCTCTCTGCTATGGCCTGGGAAAGAAGTGGAAGATGGCCCAAGTGCTTGGGGCCCTGCACCCATGTGGAAGACCCGGAGGGAACTCCCGGCCCCTGGCTTCAAATTGTCGCAGCTCCGGCTGTTTGCGGCCAATTGGGGAGTGAACCAGCGGATGGAAGACCTCTCTCTCTCTCTCTCTCTGCCTATTCTCTCTCTGTGAAACTCTGACTTTCAAATAAATAAATAAATCTTAAAAAAAAAAAAAAGAAAAGAAAATGTGGGGGCAAAGTTTTTGCTATGAACCTCCCAGGAAGGGCAGAGCAGGGTAAAGGCTCTGGACAGCCCAGGCTGGGTCCCAGGTCCCCCACCCCCACCCCGAGGGGCAGCCCTGTGGGAAGGGGGCACCCAAGGGTGCTGCCTGGCGCTGAGAGGTCAGTGCGCCGGCTCGGTGGCTGTGGTTGTCACTCAGTGCCTCTGCTGGAGTGAGAAGAGCCTGGGACCCCTGCCACCCCCAGCCCCCACGCCAGGCCTGGCCTCCTTCCCAGAATGCCCAGGGGCACACCCACCAAGGCAGGCACTGCCAGAGCCCCTCATCCCAACCCAGGAAACGCGGGTTCCCCAAAGCCCCCAGCCCCCACTGCCCGCTCAGCCCTGCCCCTGCCCGGGGGGGCTCTATGGCCCCCTCCTTACCCCCCTGCCGAGGCGGCAGCAGCACAGCCTTCCGGGTGCCTGCTGTTTCCGCCCGCTGCCGCCCACACTCCTGCTGGGGCTGGCGCACGGCTCGGGATGTCGGCAGGAGGGACGGGCGGGCCCGCCTGCCCACACAGTGGGGCTGTCAACACTGTACCCGCCGGGCAGGCTGGGACCCGCGGCAGGGGACGGCGGGCCCCGACTCTACGGGCAGCCTCGGGCCAGGCCTGGGCCAGCTCTGACACCTGCTCACCACCCCCTAAAACTCAGGCCCAGTCCCACCTGCCCAAGGTCCCCAGGAGCTGGGGCCCCTCCCAACGTCTACCTGGTCACTGTGTGGCCGCGGCCAACGCACTGCCCCCTCTGAAACGGAAGCAGTGGAGGAACAGGGGCGGAAGCCTGGTCCCCGTGACTCAAAGGTCCTGGCATGCGCGTCTCTGGGTGGGGGGAGAGTGCCCGGCTCTGCCCGTCAAGGTGCCCCTTCCTTGTGCCTCCCCGGGCGCGAGAGCCAGGCCCTGCCTCCGTCTTCCTCCTGGGTGCACTGACCCTGCTCACTTTCACTTTTCTGTTGTTCTTTATTTTATTTGAGAGACAGCAAGAGTCAGGTGACGGACATTCTCCCATCCACTGGTTCGCTCCCCACACGTCCACACAGCTGGGCTGCGTCAAGCCAAAGCCAGGAGCCCAGAACTCAAGCTGGGGTCTCCCACGTGGGTGGCAGGGGCCCAAAGACAAGAGCCATCCCTTGCTGTCTCTCAGGGTCTGCATTAGCAGGAAGCTGGAACCAAGAACAGAGCCGGGGGGGGGGGGGCGGCGCTGCGGCATAGCGGGTAAAGCCACCACCTGTGATGCCAACATCCTACACGGGCACTGGTTCGAGTCCCGGCTGCTCCACTTCCAATCCAGCTCCCTGCTACTGCGCCTGGGACGGCTGCGGAAGATGGCCCGAGTGCTTGGGCCCCTGCACCCACGTGGGAGACCCGGATAGAGTTCCAGGGTCCTGACTCAGCTGGCCCAGTGCTGGCCACTGCAGGTGGAAGATCTCTCTCTCTCTCTCTCTGTGTGTGTGTGTGTGTCCTCTCTCTCTGTAACACTGACTTTCAAATAAATAAGTAAATCTTAAAAATTTTTTTTTTTATTTTTAAAAAGACTGGAGCCGGCCAGCGCTGCGGCTCACTAGGCTAATCCTCCTCCTTGCAGTGCCGGCACACCGGGTTCTAGTCCCAGTCAGGGCGCCGGATTCTGTCCCGGTTGCCCCTCTTCCAGGCCAGCTCTCTGCTGTGGCCCGGGAGTGCAGTGGAGGATGGCCCAAGTGCTTGGGCCCCTGCACCCCATGGGAGACCAGGAGAAGCACTTGGCTCCTGGCTTCAGATCAGCATGGTGCACCAGCCGCGGCAGCCATTGGAGGGTGAACCAACGGCAAAGGAAGACCTTTCTCTCTGTCTCTCTCTCTCACAGTCCACTCTGCCTGTCAAAAAAAAAAAAAAAAAAAAAAAGACTGGAGCCAGGACTCATCCCAAATACTCTGATGCGGGCGTCCCAGTGGGCGGCTTAACCACAGGCCCCCCGCCCGCCCCGCTCCTCACTTTCAGGGTCACCAGACTTGAATCTCTGCCATCCATTTCCTGGGCCCGAGCCTCAGTTTTCTCATCTGAGAAATGGGGCTGAGAATGCTCCCTGCATCTCGCTCACAAGCAAGTGATGGCCCCCACCTCGGGCGGGATTCACGGCTGGGGAGTCGGTGGGCTGCCCACAGGGGTCCCCCACAGGAGCGCTGAGGGGCGAGGGCCGAATCCAAGCAGCATGAAGAGCGAGGCTTAGCTGCAGCCCATGCCCTGGCCCGGGGGGGGGGGGGCCTGCCTCACCGCTACAGGCGCGTCTTTTACTCTGAAAATAAAGCAGATGCAATGATTTTAATTTCTGTATCCATTAAACAATTTTCCCCCAAGTTTTCCAGGAAAGGCACTTTGTCTAGAGGCTTCTGAGAACAAAGCTGCCGCTTAGTAGGCGCTTACTGTGTGCTGGCCCTGGGCGTAGCCTGTGGCCTATGCGGATCTCGCTCGGCGAGGCAGGGGTGGGGTGGGGGGGCTTTGCTTATCTCCATTTCCCAGATTGGAAAACTGAGGCTCCCAGAGGTGGCGACACCTCCCCACGGCCCAAAACTCATCTGCGGCGCGGCCGGGCCCCGCGCCAGGGTCTGGGGGAGAGGCTTGTGGTGCCATCACACAAACACTCTCTGGGGGTCGCCCAGCTGCTACGCCCCCTTAAAGAGGTGCGAAATGGGGGGCGGGTGGTTGCCCTGGCGCTTGCGACACCCGCATCCCGCACCAGAGCGCTGGGGTTCGAGTCCTGGCTCCACTCCTGATTCCAGCTTCCTGCGAATGTGCACCCTGCGAGGCTGCCGGGTCCCTGCCACCACGTGGGAGACCTGAGGGAGCTCCCGGCTCCGGCTGCAGCCTGGCCGAGCCTCGGCAGGTGCAGGCACTTAGGGAGTGGCCCAGTGGGCAGGCATTCTTTTTTTTCTCAGTCTCTCTGCCTCTCTATTTTTTTTTTTAAAGGTACTGAATCTTTGGCCTCTGTGACTCCCCAGGGAGGCACCGCCTGCTCCGACTACAGGGCCCGGTCACCCCGGCTCCCTCGGTTCCCGGCTGTGCAATGCTGGGCAAGTGGTTCAACCTCTCCGAGCCCGGGTGTCGAGGCAGACACAGGCCACAACTGTGCGCGCAGGAACGAGGTAAAGACGTGAGCGCCAGGGGCCCGGGGGGCGGCCTGGGCCCTGTGGTCGCCTGTGTTTGCCAGCGCCGTCCCGTCTGCCCCAGCGGGACCCGACACAGCAGGTGCTCACGCCGGAAGCAGGTGCAGCTACTTTGAGCCTTTCTGAAGGTCGGCATCGTTTCCTGGCCAGCAGAGCCCCCGACGCCACCCCTGACGCACACCCCCCCACGAGGCGGGGCCCCGAGAACTGCCCTGGGCCCCGGGCACCGCTGCTGCCAGCTTCGGGATCTTCCAAGAGAGGGGACCCCAAGACGGGTGAGCCACACCTGCTGCCTCCGTGGGGCCTGCGAGAGCTCGGGGAAGATTCTGGGGCCCAGCCAGGGGCCTGGTGCACGTGCCAAGGTCAGACCACGGGAGACACGGAAGCCTCCCACCTGCCCGTCGGAAAAGCTCCTCTCTACTGAGTCCTTCTCCCTGAGCCTCAGCTTGCTGATCTGTGAAGTGGGAAGAGCAGAGAGGCCGGCGGAAGGAACAGATTTTTTTCCCCCCTTCACTCATCCAACAACTGATTCTCAAGCACTGTCAAGGGACCAGGCCCTGGGCGGGGCACCGGGGGCAGGGCAGTGCCCCAGACACAGGGCCTTGTCGAGTCCCTGAGAGCCATCCCTGCTGCCCCCCAGTATCTGTGTTAGCAGGAAGCTGGAATCAAGAACGGAGCCGGGAGGCCGGCGCTGTGGCGCAGCGGGTACGGCCCTGGCCTGCAGTCCCGGCTGCTCCACTTCCGATCCAGCTCTCTGCTCTGGCCTGGGAGAGCAGTGGAAGGGGGCCCAAGTGCTTGGGCCCCTGCACCCGCGTGGGAGACCCAGAAGAAGCTCCTGGCTCCTGGCTTTGGATCCATGCAGCTCCTGCCATTGTGGCCAACTGGGGAGTGAAGCATCAGATGGAAGACCTCTCTCTCTCTCTCTCTCTCACTGCATATCCTCTCTCTGTGTAACTCTGACCTTCAAATACATAAATCTTTAAAAATAAAATTAAAAATAAATAAATAAAGGCGGCACAGCAGCAGGTGCGTGGCTGTGCCGGGCCTCCCGGGGCCAGGCTGCCTCCTCCCCCGCCCCACTGTCTTGGAGTCTCCTGGCCAGCATCCCCTCCCCCCACCCAACCCCAACTCCTGCCTCAGTTCCCTCCACGGCGGGGTACGAGGGGCTGGCAGGGGCTGGGCTGGTCTCCGGCACAGCTAACACGGCAGGGAAGCCTAAGACAGGCCCAGGCAGAGCACAGGGGAGAAGTGGGGAGAGACCCCGGGGCGGCCCCCGCAGTGGTCAGCGGGCAGGCTCGGGGCCACCTCCCTTCCCCGCCTCTGCACCTGCGCCCCCTGCACCTCTGCAGCACACAGGGGAACCGCAGCTCGCCCAGGCCTGGCACTCGCCAGGCCCCTCCCTCCGGGAGCTGAGGCTCAGCACGGCCCAGGCTCTGGCTCGGGGCCTCGGGGCCTCCAGGCCTGGGAGGCAGCGTCCCTGGACCTGCAACACTCCCAGCGCCCCACCGACGCGCGCCAGGGCCCCCAGCCTTCTTCACGACCCCTCCCGCGGGGGGCCGGGCAGATTTAGCAAACAAAATGCAGGACAGGGCAGGCAGTCATTGAGGTCCTACTCAGGACACCTGCAGCCCACATCGGAGGCCCTGGGTTCGAGGCCCACTTCCGCTCCCAATGCCAGCCTCTCGCTCGTGCGCACCCTGGGAGGGCAGCAGGGGATGGCCTGAGTCCTTGGGTCCCTGTCGCCCATGTGGAGACCAGGATGGAGCTCCAGACTCCTGGCTTGGTCCTGGCCCAGCCCTGGCTGTTGGGGACATTGTGGGGTGAATCAATGAATGGGCGATCTCTCTCTAAATAAATAAACTTTTTTAAAACCTGCAGGATGAATAACAGTCATTTATGAATTTCAGAGAAACAACAAAGAACTTGGGAGGTCTGGCAACACTCAAGTGAAACAGCCCCTCCTCCAGGAAGCCCTCCCCCATGCACCCCAGACCAGCAGGCTCCCGTCGCATCGTGCACTGACCTCTCTGGACCTGACTGTTGACCTGACAAGTGCTCCCCACCAAACTGGGCTTCTAGGGGGTGGCCTGGGCACCCCCGGGTCCAGAGGTGCCTTGCACAGGACCCCAGGGCTCCCGGAGCCGCCGGGCCTCGGTGGCTGAGCCAGCCCAGAACATTTCTCACGGGGCTGGAGCCAGTGAATCGGGGCTCACAGCCCAAGCCCCTGAGCCTCACGTTCTCGTCACAGCCGCCCGGGCAGGCTGGGGACCCCAAGGCCCACAGAGCGGGAGGCGGGCAGGAGCCCGGGCTCGCAGCTGGGCGTCTCCTGTGCTCCGCACATCACGGCATCGCGGGGAGCAGAAGGAGAGCTTCCGCTTTCCCCCACGGCGCCAAAAATAGCCCCAGCTGCCTCTGAACACGGAGCTTCTGGTTCCTCTGAAAAGCCGGGAGCAGGGGGGGCCGGTTCCCTCACGGGCTAGCGCCTCGGACCCATCGCGGCTTCCCGGCAGGTGACAGAGGCCCAGGGGCCCCAGGCCAGGGGCAGAGGGGGCCCAGGGAGGGACGAGGAGAAGCTTCACCCCGAGAGCAAGGTGCCACAGTTGTCTGTCTTTTCATTCATTCCGGGCTCTGCCCTAGGAGCCGGCGACACAGCGGTGAGCCATCGACGTGGCCCCGTCTTCCCAGCATCCACTGCTGAAGGGGAGTGGCAGGGACAAATAGGCCATCGCCCTCAGGCCTGAGGGTGACACTGGCTAGGCTGGGGACCCTTCCTGGGGACGCACGCCTCCACCGACTGTGCCCAGGGTCACCGGGGAGCTGCCCGGGAGCCGCCCGGGAGCCGTGGACCGGACCTCCCCCACCTGTACCCCCCAACTGAGAGAGGTGCCCACTGCCCATATTACTTTTATTTTTAAAATATTTATTTATTTATTTGAAAGGCAGGGCTACAGAGAGAGAGAGAGAGAGAGAGAATCTTCCATCCTCTGATTCACTTCCCAGACAGCCGCCATCGGCTAGAGCTGCACCCATCCAAGGGCAGGAGCCAGGAGCTTCTTCCAGGTCTCCCATGCAGGTGCAGGGGCCCAAACACTTGGGCCATCTCCCACTGCTTTCCCAGGCCACAGCAGAGAGCTGGATTGGAAGTGGAGCAGCCGGGACTCAAACCGGTACCCATAAGGGATGCAAGCACCCTTTACCCACCACGCGCCAGCACCGGCCCCGCCCACTGCCCATTTCACACACACGAGCCTGGCCTTCACAGGAACCCACCCACTCCTGGGCCAGGCTCACCATCATCTGCCATTGCACACGTGACGGCAGGAGGCTCGGCGGGAAAGGGCTTGGGCAAGGTCCCAGGCCACCGAGCGGAGGAGCCGGGCCCCGGCCACCCAAGCCTGGCAGGTCCCTGAGTAGGAGCCCACAGAGCCGAATTGGGTTCCTTCTGCGGGGGCCTGGGGGTGCAGGGGAGGGACCTGAACTCTCACCCGGAGCTTTCCGGCGCCCGCATCAGCTTGTTGGTTTAAAGGAAAGAAAGAAAAAGAAAAAGAGGCCAGAGCTGAGGGGGGCCGGGGGCCGAGCCCCGAGGCTGGGACAGGAGGTGGCACTCACGGGCCACCTCCCTCCCGGCTGAGAGCCCAGGCTGGGAGCGAAACAGGACAGAGCTATTTCTGCCCTGTGCCCAGCATTCCTCAAAGCCACATTCCTCCCGCCGGGGGCCAGAGCCCGGTGGCCCAGCCGCCCTGCCAGCTTCCTGGGGCCTCTGCCAGCGCCCAGAAGGATCAAAGCCAGCAGCTGCCCGGAGCTCCTGCCCGGGCCAGGAGCGCCTCCCTGCAGGCAGCGTGCTCAGGGCACCCTGGGGCTGATAAGCGATGGCTCCCATCTCACAAAGGCCACAGAGGGGCGGGCCACACCCAGGACCCCCAGGCTCCCCGGCAACTCCACCCCCACCCCATCTCAGAGGTGACACTCACAGGCCAGGCCTGCCCTGTCTGTGGCTCCACGCTGTGCACTGCACAACCCATGGCCCCCACCTGGCACCCCTGAGGACCTGGTCTCTCGCTTTGCTCATGGAACACCCCCTGGGGCAGCCAGGGTGCTGCCACCTCCCCTGGGGCTACACCCTGCTCTGCGGCCCCCCATGCAGGTTCCCAAGAACAGGGGAGGCACCTGTACTGTCAGAGGGGGTACGCTGCTCCTGAGCGCACGGGCACAGTGCCAGCCACAAGGTCAGCCCGGGGCCTCCCCCAGGCTGGCTCAGGCTGAGAGCCTCCAGGGCACGGTGCCGGCGGGGTGGGGGGTGGGGCAGCTGCCCACTGCCCGTGCCGTCAGTGCGCTTCTCCTGCCCTTGCTGGAGGAAGCCCCCAGGCCCCTCTCGGGGGCAAAGCACCTGGAACCAGGGGCCAGCGCGGTGGTGCAGTGGGTAAAGCTGCAGCCTGCAGCACCCGCACCCCAGATGGGCCCAAGTAGAGTCCCGGCTGCTCCGCTTCCGGTCCAGCTCTGCTGTGGCCTGGGAAAGCAGCAAAGATGGCCCACGTGCTTGGGCCCTGCACCCGCGTGGGAGACTGGGCCTGGCCATCTGGGGACTGAACCAGTGGATAAAAGATCTCTCACCCTGTCTCACCCTCTCTCTCTGACTCCGCCTTTCCAAATAGATAAATTTTAAGGAAAACAAAGGACCCTAGCCACCGTGCAACCTCACAGCCAGCCCAGGGAGCCGGCTGCCTGGTCAGTGCACAGCTCCTGTGGGTGCTTGGATGCCTCCAGGGAAAGAGCACTCACCACCTGAAGCAGGTTTCGAGGCTCACAGAGGGTACGAGAGGCACGGCTCTGGCAGCTCCACGACCTGGGCCTTCCTGGGGGGGGGGGGGGCGACCACCGGGGAGGCCTCGGGCACACCCTGAGCCTGTCCAGGCCTCCTCTTCTCGGTCTGTGCAATGGGCAGGACACTCCCTACTCCGGGTGTGCAGTTTCTGTACTCACGGCCACAGACTGGGCAAGTGGCGGTGTTGCCGTCGCTCCTGACACCACCCAAGGGGCTCCAGGGCCGCCCACCACCACCCCCCAGGCCAGGGCAGAGGGCACCACGAAGTGGCAGCAGCGTCGTGTGGCCCCGAGCCAGCAGCTGAGCTCCCACGCGAGTTCCTGGCCTGTCTGTGGCGCATTCACATTTACAACCTGCCCGGCGCCGCCCTCACGCACAGCCCCACGGGGCTCGCCCACACTGCCAGCACAGGCCAGGACCCGCTGCTCTGGCTGGGAGCTGCACGCCATTGGTAGCACCATCGGCAGTGCCTGCTGCACCCACACCAGCGCCCAAGCACCTCCCCTGGGCACCAGGCCCCTCTCCACGGCTCTGAGATTAGGTGTGTGGGCTCCAGGGTCACAGAGGTCAGTGGCTGATCTACGACAGGACCCTGGCCAGCCTAGAGGCCATGAGCCAGCTTCCACTGTGCCTGGGCCCCAGCCTCATCTGCAAAACAGGGACCTCCACTGGCACCTGGGAGCAGGCAGCGGCACCAGCAGGGCCTGGGTCACGGGGAGCTGAGCGCTGGACCCCAGGTGCCGTCCCTTGCAGATCCCCCGCCCCAGCCACTGGAGAGTGGAGCGGGGCGCAGAGCAGAGCCCCGAAGTTCAGTGAGTGTACGACAGAAAGTTCATAGGGAAAAATGGAGACAAAGGATCCGTTGATTTGGGCGCAAAGAATCTTGGAAGCTCCTGCCCGGCTCCTGCACCATCTGGGTTTTCCGTGAACTTTTTGAAAACCTCTCTTCTTATCTCCCCCTAGAAAAGCGAGGCTGCAGGGGCTGGCACTGTGGCTCACTAGGTTAATCCTCCGCCTGCAGCACTGGCCTCTCATATGGGTGCCAGGTTCTAGTCCTGGTTGCTCCTCTTGCAGTCCAGCTCTCTGCTGTGGCCCAGGAGTGCAGTGGAGGATGAACTTGGGCCCCTGTGCCAGCAAGGGAGACCAGGAGGAAGCACCTGGCTCCGGGCTTCAGATCGGCATAGCTCCGGCCGTAGCAGCCATTTGGACAGTGAACCAACGAGGGAGGACCTTCGTCTCTGTCTCTGTCTCTCTCACTGTCTAACTCTATTTGTCAAATAAAAAATATATATATAAATAAAATATATAAAATAATATATATTATATATATATAAAAAGGAAAGTGAGCCCGCAGAAGCTAAGAGCCGTGCCCGCCCCAAGGTCCCTGGGGATCCAGGGTACAGTGGAAGGTGGCACAGAACCAGCCCTCGCCAGCTGGGTTCAACGCACAGACGCCCCCCCTTCGCACTCACTCCCCCCGAGCAGAGGCCTTGGCCCTGGGCCTGCCCCGGGGGAGTGGCCAGGAACCACCGGCCCCCACTGCAGCCAGCCAGGCCGCCTCCTTCCTGGGAAAGCCTGCGCTCAGCACTTACTACGTGCCTGGCCCTGGGTCTGCCCCGGGAAAGGCGTCATTGTCATCCCCATCTCACCCAGGAGGTTCCTGGGCCTCAGAGAGGGGCGTGGCCTCCAGGGTCACTCGGCCAGGACGCAGCAGGCCCCCAAGCCCTCAGCACTCTGCTGCTCTTGGCAGGAGAGGGAGATCTTCCATCCAGGTTCACTCCCCAAATGCCAGCCACAGCCAGGGCTAGACCAAGCCAAAGCCCGAAGCCGGAACTCCATCCAGGTCTCCCTCGTGGGCGGCAGGGCTCAAGCAGTTGAGCCATCATCTGATGCCTCCCAGGGTGCATTAGCAGGACGGTGGGTTGGAAGTGGAACAGCTGGGACTCAAACCAGCACTCTGATACCCGGATGCAGGCATCCCAAGCGGTGGCTTCACCTGCCACACCACAACACGAGCATCCTGGGGCCGGCCCTGTGATTGGAGACGGTTAAGCCGCCACCTGCAATGCCAGCATCTCATATGGGCACTGGCTCGAGTCCCGGCTGCTCCACTTCCTATCCAGCTCCCTCCTGATGGCCTGGGAAAGCAGTGGAGGATGGCCCAAGTCCCTGGGCCCCTGCACCTACGTGGGAGACCTGGAGGAAGCTCCTGGCTCCTGGCTTCAGCCTGGCCCAGCCCTGGCCATTGCAGCCATGTGCAGAGTGAACTAGCAGATGCAAGTCTCTCTCTTTCCGCCCCTCCCAACTCTGCCTTCCAAATCAATACATCTTTTTTTTTTTTTAAAGGTCTTCCTTCCGTTGGTTCACCCTCCAAATGGCCGCCACGGCCGGAGCTATGCCGATCCGAAGCCAGAAGCCAGGTGCCTCCCCCCGGTCTCCCACGCGGGTGCAGGCGCCCAAGCACCTGGGCCATCCTCCACTGCCTTCCCGGGCCACAGCAGAGAGCTGGACTGGAAGAGGAGCAGCCAAGACTAGAACCTGGCGCCCATATGGGATGCAAGCGCCCCAGGCAGAGGATCAGCCAAGTGAGCCACGGTGCCGGCCCCCAAATCAATACATCTTTTTTTTTTAATTTATTTATTTATTAATTTTTTTTGACAGGCAGAGTGGACAGTGAGAGAGAGAGAGAGACAGAGAGAAAGGTCTTCCTTTGCCGTTGGTTCACCCTCCAATGGCCACCGCGGCCGGCGCGCTGCGGCCGGCGCACCGCGCTGATCCGATGGCAGGAGCCAGGAGCCAGGTGCTTTTCCTGGTCTCCCATGGGGTGCAGGGCCCAAGCACCTGGGCCATCCTCCACTGCACTCCCTGGCCACAGCAGAGGGCTGGCCTGGAAGAGGGGCAACCGGGACAGAATCCGGCGCCCCGACCGGGACTAGAACCCGGTGTGCCGGCGCCGCAAGGCGGAGGATTAGCCTATTGAGCCACGGCGCCGGCCCCAAATCAATACATCTTTAAAACACACACACACATACACACACACACACACCAGGAGCACCCATACCCAAGAGGCAGAGATCTCTGGGATAAAGCTGTCCTGTGACCTTGGGGGAGACACTTCCTGTCGCTGGTACTTGGTTTGTCCATCTGTACAATGAGGGCATTGGATCAAATGACCCCAAGAGTCCCCTGCAGCTCAAAGCGTCCAGGATCGCCCAGGGCAGCCACCAAAGACACGGCCGCTGCAGCCGCGAGCCTCCCTCGTCTTCCCCACGACATTGGCATTGGTTGAGAAAAGCAATACTCGCACGGGCAGCACTGCCAGGAAGCAGGCGCACTCTCAGCCATCTCAGCCACGTTCGCTGGCAGTGTCCACTGGAACGCGCTTTCTGGAGAGCGGCTTAGCCACTTTTTTTTTTTTTGACAGGCAGAGTGGACAGTGAGAGAGAGAGACAGAGAGAGAGAGAAAGGTCTTTCTTTGCCGTTGGTTCACCCTCCAATGGCCGCCGCGGCCGGCGCGCTGCAGCCGGCGCACCGCGCTCATCCGATGGCAGGAGCCAGGTGCTTTTCCTGGTCTCCCATGGGGTGCAGGGCCCAAGCACCTGGGCCATCCTCCACTGCACTCCCGGGCCACAGCAGAGAGCTGGCCTGGAAGAGGGGCAACCGGGACAGAATCTGGAGCCCCGACCGGGACTAAAGCCCTCTAGTGGCCTGGCCGGGAGTACAGCCCCGCAGCAACACACCCCTTGGGGCGCATCCCATCGCGAGTCCAAGGGCTCAAGTCCCGGCTCCACTCCCCATTCCCGCTTCCTGCAAACCCGCACCCTGGGAGGCAGCAGGTGAGGTGAACTGGTAGGCTGCTGCCACCACATGGGAGACCCGGACTGAGTTCTGGGTTCCCAGCTTGGGTCCCCCAGTGATGCAGGCCATTTGGGGAGAGAATCAGTGGATAGGAGATTCTCCCTCTCTCCTTCTCTCTCTCTCTCTCTCTCTTTTTCTCTCTCCCTCTGCCTTTAAAACACACAGTTAGGCCGGCGCCGCGGCTCACTAGGCTAATCCTCCGCCTTGCGGCGCTGGCACACCGGGTTCTAGTCCCGGTCGGGGCGCCGGATTCTGTCCCGGTTGCCCCTCTTCCAGGCCAGCTCTCTGCTGTGGCCCGGGAGTGCAGTGGAGGATGGCCCAGGTGCTTGGGCCCTGCACCCCATGGGAGACCAGGAGAAGCACCTGGCTCCTGGCTCCTGCCATCGGATCAGCGCGGTGCGCCGGCCGCAGTGCGCCGGCCTCGGTGGCCATTGGAGGGTGAACCAACGGCAAAGGAAGACCTTTCTCTCTCTGTCTCTCTCTCTCTCTCACTGTCCACTCTGCCTGTCAAAAAATTAAAAAAAAAAAACACAATTAAAAATATACATACATGTTTAAAGCCTTTCAGAATTTCCCTAGCCCATAGCCCCTTTTTGGTTACCATCATCAAGGAGAAACATGTTCAAACATTCGGAACAGAGGTGTTTCTACAAAGGACGCCGCACAGCAGGGGCCAGCGCTGTCCCGTGGTGAGTTAAGCCACTGCCTGCGATGCCTGCACCCTATGAAACGCAGGTTCAGGTCCCAGCTGCTCTACTTCTGACCCAGCTCCCTTGCCAATGCACGTGGGAAAACAGTGGAAAATGGCCCAAGCGCTTGGGCTCCTGCCACCTATGCGGGAGACCCAGATGCAGTTCCAGGCTCCTGGCTTCAGCCTGGCCCGGCCCCAGTGGTTGTGGTCATTTGGGGAGTGAATCAGTGGATGGAAGATGTGTGTGTGTGTGTGTGTTCCTCTCTCTTTGCCTTTCAAATAAAATATAAAATAAATCCTTTTTTAAAAAAAAAAAAAAGATGAAATACAAGGGCAGGTGTTGACACAGCTTCTCCAACCACCTCCGCTTCCAATCCAGCTCCCTGCTCCTGGGAGGCAGCAGGTGGCTCCCTGCCACCCAAGGGGGACACCAGGTTGGAGTTCCAGGAGCTGGCCTGGGCCTGGTCCAGCCCTAGCTGTTGCAGAGGATGGAGGACCCCGCCCCACCACTCTGCCTTTCAGGTAAATAACCAACCTTGTACATAAAACAATGGAACCAAGGTGTTCCCCACAGGGCTACTTCTGGGAGGAGAGCAGATGATGACACTATGTTGCACTTGTAGGCTGCACCACACTATGCATCTGAGTGCCCCAAATGCTTAAAAGCTGGGAAACCCAGAGCAGACAACGGCAAATTCACCAGGTCCTGCTGAGCCCCCTTCCTCCGGGGGGGCCCCAGGCTCTATCCCTGGCCCCCAATCCACGCCTCGGAGTGCAGCCAAGGAGGCTCTTCCCAAGCCAGGCCTGGGTCTCTAACCCCTGCCTGTGGCCCTCAGGGCATGACGGGAGCCTGGACTGCAAGCCATTGGCATCGCCCACTGCCCCACGCCTGGGGGGCCAACCCTGAGGCCTAGGCCAGGAGAAAGATGTCTCCTGACAGAGCACGGAGCCAGCACCTCTGGGCTGGGGGTGGTCCCGGGAGGAGAGGGTGGGCCTCAGCCCCCTCCTCTCTGCACAAGGGGGCAGGCTCCCCCTGCCCCACGGCTCCACGGTAAACCCTTCAGTGCGCCACCGGAGCCTCCCAGGACACCTGCTCGCCAGAGAAGGAAAGAGGTGCTCCATGAGCTGGGGCCAAGAGAGGCCTGAACCCCAGACCGGCTGGCCCCGAGCCAGCTTCCCTCCGTGTGGGAGCCCTCTCGGGCCCATCAGTCTGGTGTGGTCAGCGATCAGCGAGGGGCCCACCGGTACTCAGAGAGGGTAAGCAGCGTGCCCAAGGTCACACAGCCGCTCTCCAGGATCTGAGCGCCTGCTTCGTAAGACAGGTGATGTCTCTTGCCAGGCCTACCCGCTGCGAAGTCCGACCTCAGCTTCTCTGTGACTGCGCGGTTGGGGGGGATATGGGAGGGGCTCCCTGGGCAGCCCCCAGCCCCCAGGCTGCATGGGCACTGCAGAAGCCGCCTGCTGCCTTCCCCCTGCCCAGCCCAGGCGCCCTCATGCAGCCCAGCCCCCACTCCAGGTTGAGCAGAGTCGGCAGGGGGGAGTGTGATCAGGGAGACCCCACAGACCCCACAGACCCCGCACAGCCACACGCGGCGACATCTGCTCTTCCCAACTTGGAACCCAACCCAGGGCCAGGGACCCATTCCCTGCTCTGGGTCACAGAGGCCACGCAGCTGCCTGCCCAGACGGCTCACTGGCTCCTCCCCCACACACTGCTCCTCCCCACCCAGCTACTCCTCCCCAGCCAGATGCTCCTTCCTCTAAGCTGCTCCCCCTACAAGCTGCTCCCTCTCTCACAAGCTGCTCCCTCCCCCACAGGCTGCTCCTCCCGCCCCGCTACTCCCTCTCCCACAAGTGCTCCCTCCCCCACAAGCTGCTCCTCCCTCCACAAACTCCTCCCCCACAAGCTACAACGGGCGCCAGGCACCATCGCGGGCATCAGGACTCAAGGTTAGCAGGCAAGGTCAATGCAGAGCCAGCGCTGCCGAAGAACAGGAGACGACCACCCGCTTGCCCTGGACGGAGGGTCCCTGGGCGCCTGCTAGCACTCCGGGGTGAGGTCTGCACAGGGAGGCAGGCCGGGCTGCGGGCGCTGGCGCAGCTCTGACCGCCGCGGAGGACTCAGTTTTTTGGGCTCCCTGGCAGGTCTCCGCTGGGGGCAGGAGGGATGTCCCTCGTTCCCTTCTCTGTCTCCTGAGCAGGTCAGGGTGGCCTAAAACGCGACGCATGGGGGCTGGAGGAGGCCACTTCACAAAGCAGGCCCCTGCCCACCCGGGCACACCAAAGCCCCCACAAAGGCCAGGGCGTGGGGAGACAGGAGAGGCCCCCCCATCCAAGCCACACTTAAGACCAGGTGGAGTCGAAGCCGCGCTGTCAGGTCACAGCAACGGCAGGACCCGTCACCCCCGGGGCGGGCACTGGCGCCGAAGGAGACACCGCTTAGGGCACCTCCCATGTTGGAGGGCCGGGTTCACTCCCGGCTCCACTTCCAACCCAGCTCCCTGCCAACGCGCACCCTGCCAGGCACTGGGGGGTGCACACGTGCTTGGGCCCCCGCCGCCCACATGGGACACCCAGTTGGAGCTCCTAGCTCCTGGCTTCAGCCTGGCCCAGCTGTGGCGGGCATTTGGAGAGTCAACCAATGTACGGAAGATCTCTGTGTCTCTATTTCTCTCTCCCTTTCAAGCACAATAAATAAAATTTAGGAAATAAATAATAATGCCCCTAACATTTAATGACCATTCATCACACACTATGGACCAACAGTTATCGTTGTTGGCGCCAGGGGCCGTGAACATACCCATTTCACAGATGAGAGACGAATGGCCTGTCCTGCAGCCTGGACACCCAGGGACACCCAGGGACACTCCTGAGCTGCAGGACAGCGGCTCAGACCTCCAGGAAACTGGGCAATGCTGACCACTGCTCTCCAGGTCTTGGCGGGGCACGAACCATACCATGCCAGGGACCGGTCTAGGGGGCCCTGATAATGTAATAATCTCATCTGCAAAGGAGAAGGAAGGTCTGCGAGACCGAGGGTTCCAGCCGCTGGGAGCCAAATGCCCACGTGCGGGGCAACGGCCACACCGCTGCAGCCTCATCCCTTCTCCTACTTCGCCACCTGCCACCGGGAGTCACCGGGCGCTGACAGCTCCCATGAGGACACCAGGGGCTCCCCACGCCCTCCTCCCCGCTGAGCACAAGGTGGCCTGGAACCCCCGCAGCTCGTGCCAGCACCAAGCTCTGCACGACAAACACCTGTCAAGGCTGCAAATGCCTGGGCACCAGCCCAGACCTAAGGAAGCAGAGATGTGGGCGAGCAGCCCAGGCACCCTGCGATTTAACAAGCTCTCTGGAGAGTCCACCCTCTGCAAGCACTTCCTGGGCGCTTTGTTCTCGCTCCCCCCAACACACTCACAGGCGCCCCGGGAACAACAGCAGGTGACTCCGCCCCCCATCCCCAGGAAGTCTACGCAGGTGGCCCTCTCTGCTATACCTGGGGTGGACTACGTGTGACCCCGGGGAACGCGACGGCCGGCCACGGGGCCCGGCACTGCACCCAAGTCCTTGATGACACCGGCCCGGAAGACAGTGCCCAGGCCTTCTCCCTTCCTGCCCAGGACGGCTCCATGTCTCCCAAGGCCTTTATGCGCAGCCCAGCCAGCAGTGGACGCCACTCCTAGCAAAGCCCAGTTGGCTTTCTTCCTTCCAAGCAGCCGGATCTGCGCAGGGCCAGGGGGCTGGACACAAGGAGCAGCCGGGCCCCCTGCCCTCCCCTCTAGGCCCCACCACCACAGCTTGAAGGAAACCCACAGAAGGGCTCCCGGCCTGAGCTCCGCCGTCTCTCTCTGGCACGGCCTTGGAGCGGGATGTATCCGAGTGAGAGTCCTGGCACCGCCTGGGGACCACGCGTGCCGCTCGGCTTCTCCGAGTCTCGGCGTCCTCATCTGTAAGCGGAGATGGGGAGGGCGCCCACCACGCACGCAGGCAAAGAGTTCCAGGAGCCCTGGCTCCATGCCTCCCCAGGCCCAGGCCCCCGCGAGCCCCATCTGCAGCCTGCCCGCCCGCAGGCTGGGGGCCACACCTGGACTCAGCTCAAGGAGAGCCCCGCATCTCACCAAACGGCAGCAGCCGAGAGCAGCTGAGGCCGGACAGCTTCAGCCCCTCGGGGAGCACCGCCCGGGTGTGGGGTCTCCGTGCCACACTCCCAGCCGGGAGCACCAGTCCCAGCGCCCACTCAGGAAATCCCCTTTGTTCAAACACGCAGGGCTGAGGGGCAGGGAGCCAACGCGTGGGCTCGGACAGACCTGCAAACGAGCCCGGAAGACGGATGGAGTTGGGGGGTGGGGGAGCAGAGGTTGTGCAATGCACCAGGAGAGGCTGCCTCCGGGCCTCCAGCAGCACAGGGGGTGGGCGGTCAAGGGTGGTGCAGAGGGGCTGGGTCCTCACGGCATCGGCTTCCGAGCCCCAAGCCCCTTCCAAGTCAAACCCCCAGACAGAGGCCCCTCCATCCCAGACAGCCACCCCTCCCTCCCTGTCCCCAGAGAAGCACGGGGCAGTCGGGACCCAGTGCCCAGGACTTCCTGGCACGTGGGGGTGCCTGGTGCAGACAGCGGACAGGCAGGGGCTTTGGGAAGCGGGGCGGGTAGACAACAGCCCCAGGATGCACCCAGAGATGGGGGAAGGAGCAGACC